>NW_004443991.1:15284159-15286637 GCF_000243295.1 Trichechus manatus latirostris
GTTGTACCAGGAACAGGCTGTTTTGACTACCGTGGCAGTATAATAGGTCCTAAAATCAGGTAGTGTAAGGCCTCCCACTTTGTTCTTCTTCTTGAGTAATGCTTTATTTATTTGGGGCCTCTTCCCTTTCCACATGAAGTTGGTGATTAGTTTCTCCATCTCATTAAAAAATGCTGGTGGAATTTGGATCGGGATTGCATTCTATCTGTAGATTGCTTCAGGTAAAATTGACATTTTCAATATGTTGAGTCTACCTATCCATTAGCAAGGTATATTTTTCCACTTATGCAGGTCTCTTTTAGTTTCTTGCAATAGTGTATTGTAGTTTTCTCTGTGTAGATTTTTACATCTCTGGATAGATTTATTCCTAAGTATTTTATCTTCTTGGGGGCTATTGTAAACGGTACTGATTTGGTGATTTCCTCTTCAAGGTTCTCTTTGTTGGTGTAAAGGAATCCAATTGATTTTCGTATGTTTATCTTGTATCCTGAAACTTTGCTGAAAACTTCTATCAGTTCCAGTAGTTTTCCTGTGGATTCTTTGGGGTTTTCTGTATATAAGATCATATCATCTGTAAACAGAGATACTTTGACTTCTTCCCTACCTACTTGGATACACTTTATTAATTTTTCTAGTCTAATTGCTCTGGCTAGAACCTCTAGTACAATGTTGAATAAGAGTGGTGATGGAGGGCATCCTTGTCTAGTTTGTTCTTAAGGGGAATGCTTTCAAAGTCTCTCGACTTAGGATGATGTTGGCTGTTGCTTTTGTAAAAATGTCCTTAATTATACTGAGGAATTTCCCTTCTATTAATATTTTACTGAGAGTTTTTATCATGAATGGGTGCTAGACTTTCTCAAATACCTTTTCTGCATCGATTGATAAGATCATGTGGTTTTTTTCATTGTACTTCAGGTGAAGGTTTACAGAACAAATAGTTTCTCATTAAACAGTAGTACCCATATTGTTTTATGACATTGGTTAACAACCCACAAAATGTCAACCCTCTCCCTTCTCGACCTTTTTTTTTTTTTTTTTTTGGTGAAAATATACATAGCCAAAGATACACCATTGCAAAAATTTCTACATGCACTGTTCACTGACATCGACTATGCTCTTCCAATTGTTCTCCTATTCTCACTTTAGATGAAGGTTTACAAAACAAAATAGTTTCTCATTAAACAGTACACATGTTGCCCTATGACAATGGTTAACACCCTCACAACACATCAACACTGCCCTTACTCAATTGGGTTCCCTATCACCAGCTTTCCTGTCCCCTTCTGCCTCCTAGCCCTTGTCCCTGGACTGCCGTGCCTCATTAGTCCCGTTTTGTTTTATGGGGCTGTCCAATCCCTGGCTGAATGGTGAACCTCGTAAGTGACTTCACAACTGAGCTAAAAGGGTTTCTGGGGGCCATACTCTCGGGGTTTCTCCGGTCTCCCTTAGGCCAGTAAATCTAGTCTTTTTGTGTATCTGTTAGAATGTTGTTCTACATCCTTCTCCAGCTCTGTCCAGAACCCTCTGTTGTGATCCCGGTCAGACCAGTCAGTTGTAGTATCCAGGCACCATCTAGCAGTACTGGACTCAGTCTGGAGGAGGCCTTGGTAGCTGTGGTCCATTACTCCTCTGGACTAATCGTTACCTTGTCTCCTGTTCTCTTCATTCTCCCTTACTCCCGAAGGGATGAGACCAGTGGAGTATCTTAGATGGCTACTCACAGGCTTTTAGACACCAGACGCTACTCACCAAGTTGCAATATACAACATTGTCTTTATAAACTGTGCTATGCCAATTGAGCTAGATGTTCACTGAGACCATGGTCCCCACAGCCCTTCGCCCAGGAATTCAGTCCCTCAGGGAGTTTGGATGTGTCTATGGAGCTTCCATGACCTTCCCTTGAACAAGTTGCGCTGGTTTCCCAAGTATTGTGTACTTTCTCACCCTTCACCAAAGATACCACTTATCTATTGTCTATTTAGTATTTCTCCCCCCCATCCCTCCCATCCCTGGTAACCAACAAAGATTGTTACCTTTTTTGTGTAAACTTTTTTGTGGGTTTTTACAATGGAGGTCTCATAAAATATTTGCCCTTTTGTGATTGACTTATTTCACTCAGCATAATGTCCCCCAGTTGCATCCATGTTATGAGATGCTTCAAAGATTCATCATTGTTCTTTCTCATTGGATACTATTCCACTGTGTGTATGTACCATAGTCTGTTTATCCATTCATCTGTTAATGGGCATCTAGGTTGTTTCCATCTTTTTGCTATTGTGACCAATGCTGCCATGAACATAGGTATGCATATGTCTATTCGGGTGACGACTCATTTCTCTAGGATATATTCCTGGGAGTTCGCTGCATCGTATGGTATTTCTATTTCTAGCTTTCTAAGGAAGCGCCATATCATTTTCCAAAATGGTTGTATCATTTTGCATTCCCACCAGCAGTGCATAAGAGTTCCGATCTCCCCGC
>NW_004443991.1:15287586-15289561 GCF_000243295.1 Trichechus manatus latirostris
TTTTTCCATTTATGTAGATCCCTTTGGGTTTCTTGCAGTAGTGTTTTGTAGTTTTCTTTGTATAGGTCTTCTACATCCCTGGTTAGATTTATTCCTAAGTATTTTATTTTATTACAGGCTATTACAAACGGTATTGTTTTCCTGATTTCTTTTCACCATTCTCCTTATACGTGTATAGGAAACCAACTGATTTTTGTATGTTTATCTTGTATCCTGCTACTCTGCTGAATATATTAGTTCCAGTAGATTTCTCGTGGAGTCTTTAGGGTTTTCTATGTATAGTATCATACCATCTGCAAACAGGGACAGTTTAACTTCTTCAGTCCCAATTTGGATGCTGTTTATTTATTTTTCTTTCTTTATTGCTCTAGCTAGGACTTCCAGCACAATGTTAAATAGCAGTGGTGATAAAGGTCATCCTTGTCTTGTTCCTGTTCTCAAGGGGAATGTTTTCAGCCTCTCTCCATTAAGAATGATACTGACCGTTGCTTTTGCATAGATGCCCTTTATTATGTTGAGAAATTTCCCTTCTGTACCTATTTAATTGAGAGTTTTTATCAGGAATGGGTGTTGGACTCTGTTGAATGACTTTTCTCCACGAGATGATCATGTGATTCTTTTCTTTCCTTTTATTTATGTGGTTGATTATGTTGATTGATTTTCTAATGTTAAAGCATCCTTGCATACCTGGTATGAATCCTACTTGGTCGTGGTATATTATTTTTTTGATATGATCCTGAATTCTATTGGCTAGAATTTTGTTAAGAATTTTTGCATCTATATTCATGAGAGATATTGGTCAGTAATTTTCTTTTTTGGGGGCATCTTTGCCTGGTTTTGGTAGCAGGGTTACGCTGGCTTGATAGAATGAATTTGGAAGTGTTTCTTCCTTTTCTGTGCTCTGAAATAGTTCAGTACTACCGGAACGAGCTCTTCTGTGAATGTTTTGTATAATTCTCCAGTGAAACCATCTGGGCCAGGGCTTTTTTTGTTGTTGGGGTTTATTACCTTTTCAATGTGTTTTGTTAGGGGTCTGTTCGGATTTTCAACATACTTTGTTGTAGTTTGGGTAGGTAGTGTGTTTCTAGAAATTGATCCATTTCCTCTAGGTTTTCAAATTTGTTGCAGTATAGTTTTTCATAATATTCTGTTATGATCCTTTTTATTTCAGTTAAGTCTGTTGCAATGTTGCCTGTTTCATTTCTTATTTTGGTTATTTGCGTCCTCTCCTATTTTTCTTTTGTCAGTCTGGCCAGTGCTTTGTCGAGTTTGTTGACTCTTTCAAAGAACCAACTTTTGGTTTTGTTGCTTCTATTGTTTTTCTGTTCTCTATTTCATTTATTTCTGCTCTGATCTTTATTATTTTTTTTCTTATGGTGGCTGTGGCCTTTTTTTTGCTGTTCACTTTCTCTTTGAGTTGTGTAGTTAATGTTTTGATTTTGTCCCTTTTTTTCTTTTTTGATGTGTGCATTTATTGCTACAAATTTTCCGCTGAGAATGGCCTTTGCTGTGTCCGAAAGGTTTTGGTATGATGTGTTTTCATTCTCGTTTGATTCTCATTTTGATTCCAGCTCTGATTTCTTCTATTATCCAGTGATGTATAAGAAGGGTATTATTCAGTTTCCATTTAACTGATTTTTTTTTCCTTGCTCTTTCTGTTGTTAATTTCTACCTTGATGGCATTGTGGTCAGAGAAGATACTTTGAGTTATCTCAACATTTTGGATCTTGCTGAGGACTGCTCAGATGTGGTCTATTCTGGAGAACGTTCCATGTGCATTGGAAAAGAATCTGTACTTTGCAGCTGTTGGATGGAGTGTTCTATAAAATTCTACGAGGTCAAGTTGGTTGATTGTGCCTTTTAGGTCTTCTGTAACTTTGCTGAGTTTCTTTTTTAGTTGTTCTGTCCTTTACTGACAGTGGTGTGTTGACGTCTCCTACTATTATTGTGGAACTGTCAATTTCTCTTTTCAGTG
>NW_004443991.1:15290626-15316539 GCF_000243295.1 Trichechus manatus latirostris
CTTGGTGATTTTCTTTTGGGGTCTATCCTATATGGGGTTCTTTGAGCTTCTTGGATGGCCAGCTTTTCATCTTTCAGGATATTGGGGAAGTTTTCTGTCAGCATTTCTTCAATGATCCTCTCTGTGCTTTCTGTTTTCTCCCCGTTCGGTAACTCTAATCACTCGAAAATTTTTGCTTTTCATTGTATCCCACATAACTCTCAGGGTATCTTCATTTTTCTTCCATCTTTTTTCTGAGTTTTCCTCATAGTTTTATCCAAGTGTTTGTCTTCAATTCCACTGATCCTGTCTTCCACCGTTTCACATCTGCTTCTCAGCCCTTCTATGACACTGTTCATTTCTGAAATTTTGTTATCTTTTGGATTTCTAACTGTTGTTTTCGTATAATTTCTAGTTGTGAATTTATTTTGGGATTTTGTTCATGCGTTATTTTTCTGAATTATTCTATTTTTTGTCTGTATTTTACATGAATTTGTCTGCCTTTTCCATGAATTTGTCCATTCTTTCCTCATTTTTGTCAGCTTTTTGTCTCAACTTTTGGATAATTCTGAGTATCAGAGATTTTAATTCTCTATTAGATAGTTCTAGCGCCTTTTCTTCTGCTGGAAAGTCATCTGGTGTTTTATTTTTGATACCTACTGGAACCATCCTGTCCTGTTTTTATAAATGTTTTGATATTGTCTGCTGTCTTCGAGGCATTCAGTAGTTATTTTTTTTGTTTATTGATTGTAGATTTGTTTGTTTCATCCTTTTTTTTAATTTAGCTATGTCTGAACAGGTGGGCTGTGTGTTCTTTGTTGTTTGCTCGTCTGTGGGCCCGATACTTTTCGCCTCCTTCTCCAACTGGCAGGGTCAGTCGCTCAGATATGGTACAGCAGGGCAGGTCTAGCTGAAGAGGAGTTACTGAGAGGTTGTTTGTGGCACTTACTACAGCCACCAGGGCCGGTTGCTAATCAGTACACGGCAGGTTCCGCCAGGCCGTGCCTGTGCTGCTTCATGGTGTGATGTTAAGCGCACGGTGCAAGTAGGCCGGATGGAGGGGGGAGATTGTTATGTGTGGAGCTAAGATGGATATGGGATTGAGGAGAGAGGAACAGGGGCCAAAAACACACAAAGGAAAAAGACTGCTAGGGGAGCTTGCCACTGGAGTGGAGAGATGAGGGACTATGAAATGGAGAAAAACAAAAACGGGAAGAAGAAAAAAAAGAATGAATACATAAAAATTAGAAAGCAAAAAGAACAGCAAAGCTCCCAGGGATCCCTTCGGTGCAGCTATGAGGTCTGGGGAAGTTGTTCTCAGGTGTTGCAGTACAGCCTGGCTAGAAGGCGTAGAGGTATTCGGCACCAGGTATTCAGGGGACAGGAAGAGAAGGAAGTTATAGGCAGATGAGAAACTGAGTAATGAAGAAAGACAAAAAGGAAAACAGGGAAAAGAAAACAAAACAAATTAAAACGAAAAAGAAAAGCCCCCCCAAACAAACATAAAAATAAACTAAAAAAAGAAATGCCCCCAGGGATACCTGTGCGTGTCTGCATAATCCGAGGGGATAGGTCCCAAGCCGCGCAGCACTGCCTAGCCAGAATGGGGTCCCAACTCGAGAAAAGGAAAACAAAGAATTCAAAACAAACACACAAAAGCCCCGTGATCCCACCAGCGTGGCAGCCCAGACCGGGAAGCAGTTCCACACTTGAACGGAGCTCCACAGCCCCTCAGGAAGAAGCAAAGATGGCACACGGAAACAGGTGTCTGAGTGAAAGGAGGGGGAGGTGGTGAGAGGTAATGAAGAAATCAAAAAAAGCAAAAAAAAACAACACCAGCAGCCAATAAATGGCACTCAGGGAGCCAGCCAGTGTGGGCTTGTGGAATCCAAGCAGCAGTGGTTTCCCAGCCAAGAGTCTGTGGCCGCCGGAAGCAGAGGAGGCCGAGTGGAGGTGAAGAAGGGTGGGGGAAGGGAAAGCGTGTATCACAAATTACCGGTTGTTTTATCTCCTGCTGGAAGCTCCATGAGGCTGCTTTCTTGTACCCCCTATTTGCTGGTCTCCGATAGGAGTCCAAGATGGCGGATGTACGCTGCATTAGCTGATAGGGGACCTCTGCATGTATCTCTCCTCGCTCTCCATTCTCTATCCGTTTTCTCACTCCATTTGGTGCTTGGCTGAGTTCTTTATCCCTTTATTTGATGTTTTAGGGTATCAGGACTGCTGTGTTCTCTCTTTGGCTTAGTTTTTCTGATCTTTGCTAAAGAGGAATAGTGTGGTGCTTCTGCCTAGAGCACCGTTTTGCCGGAAGTCCATAAGATTATGTGGTTCTTGTCTTTTATGTGATGGATTACATTGATTGTTTTTGTAATGTTGAACCATCCCTGCATACCTGGTATAAATCCCACTTGGTCATGGTGAATTATTTTTTTGATATGTTGCTGAATTCTTTTAGCTAAAATTTTGTTGAGGATTTTTGCGTCAATGTTCATGAGGGATATTGGTCTATAGTTTTCTTTTTTGGTGGTGTCTTTATCTGGTTTTGCTATCAGGGTTATGCTGGCTTCATACAGTCAGTTTGGAAGTATTCCATCCTTTTCTATGCTCTGAAATACCTTTAGTAGAAGTGGTGTTATATCTTCTCTGAAAGTTTGGTAGAATTCTCCAGTGAAGCCATCTGGGCCAGGGCTTTTTTTTGTTGGGAGTTTTTTAATAACCTTGTCAGTCTCTTTTGTTATGGGTTTATTTAGTTGTTCTACCTCTGTTTGTGTTAATTTAGGTAGGTAGTGAGTTTTTAGAAATTTGTCCATTTCCTCTAGGTTTTCAAATTGGTCAGAGTAAAATTTTTCATATTAATCTGTTATGATTCTTTTCAGTTGGGTCTGTTGTGATATCACCCATCTCATTTCTTATACAGATTATCTGCTTCCTCTCCTGTTTTTCTTTTGTCAGTTTGGCCATTGGTTCATCAATTTTGTTGATCTTTTCAAAGAACTAGCTTTTGGACTTGTTAACTCTTTCAATTGTTTTTCTAGTCACTATTTCATTTAATTCTGCTCTAATTATTATTATTTCCTTCCTTCTGGCTCCTGTGGGTTTCTTTTGCTGCTCTTTCTACTCCTGCCAGTTGTAGGGTTAATGCTTTGATTATGACCCTTTCCTCTTTTTGGATGTGTGCATTTATTGCTATAAACTGACCTCGGAGCGCTGCTTTTGCTGTGTCCCAAAGGTTCTGGTACGATGTGTTTTCATTCTTGTTTGATTCTATGAATTTCTTTATTCCATCCTTAATTTCTCCTATAACCCAGTAGTTTTTGAGCAAGGTGTTTGTTCAGTTTCCATGTGTTTGATTTTTTTTCCTTACTTTTTGTGTTGTTGATTTCCACTTTTATGGCTTTATGGTCAGAAAAGATGCTTTGTAATATTTCAATGTTTTGAATTTTGATAAGACTTGCTTTATAGCTTAATATGTGGTCTATTCTGGAGAATGTTTCATGTACTTTGGAAAAGAAAGTATACTTGGTTGTTGTTGGGTGCAGTGTTCGGTATATGTCTATGAGATCAAGTTCGTTGGTTGTTGCATTTAGCTCTTCCGTATCTTTGTTGAGCTTCTTTCTGGATGTTCTGTCCTTCACCAAAAGTGGTGTGTTGAAGTCTCCTACTACTATTGTGGAGTTGTCTATCTCTCTCTTCAGAGCTGTTAGAGTTTGTTTTCTGTATTTTGGAGCCCTGTTTTTGGGTGCATAAATATTTATTATAGTTATGACCTCCTGGTGTATTGACCCTTTAATCATTATATAGTGCCCCTCCTTATCCTTTGTGATGGATTTTACTTTAAAGTCTATTTTGTCAGAGATTGTTATTGCCAATCCTGCTTTTTCGAGTGTTGTTTGCTTGACATATTTTTTCCCATCCTTTGAGTGTTAACCTGCTTGTGTCTTTAAGTCCAAGGAGTGTCTCTTGTAGGCAGCATACAGATGGACCATGTATCCAATCTACCACTCTCCGTCTCTTTCTTGGTGCATTAAATCCGTTTACATTCAGCGTAATTATTGATAGGTATGAGTTTAGTGCTGTCATCCTGATGTCTCTTTTTGTGTGTTGTTCACAGTTTGTTCCCCTTAATTTTCTGTGTTGAGTCGTTCTTTATGTGTTTATTTTTCATCTTTTTCTTTGTTGTAGATTTTTTGTTTGCTGGGTCTTTATGTTTTTCTACTTTTTTATATTGATTTCTAGGATTGTTCAATTCCTTTGTGGTCACCTTAATATTTCCCCCTATTTTTCTAAGTTTATACCAGTCTTTTGTTACTTTATATCACCTTAACTTCCCCTCCATTTGAAAAATCAATGTCTGCATTTTTTAAGTCCCTCTTTTTTGTTTTGATGTCTTTTTACATATTGATATCTATTTCCCTATTTTCAATGTTGTAGCTTTGATGTATTTTCAATTTCTCTATTTGAGTTAATATCTGGTTGTTCTGTCCTGTATTCTATCTACTCTTGCATTGTTATCTGGTGTTATTATCTAACCTTAGGACTCCCTCTATTATTTCTTGTAGTTTTGGTTTGGCTTTTGCAAATTCCCTGAACTTCTGTTTATCTGGAAATGCCTTTATTTCACCATCATATTTCAGAGACGGTTTTACTGGATATATAATTCTTGGCTGGCAGTTATTTTCCTTCAAGGCTTTATATACATCATCCCATTGCTTTCTAGCCTGCATGGTTTCTGCTGAGTAGTCCGAGCTTATTCTAATTGACTCTACTTTGTAGATGACTTTTCTTTTATCTCTAGCTGCTCTTAAAATTCTCTCATCTTTGGTTTTGGTAAGTTTGATTATAATATGTCTGGGTGACTTTCTTTTGGGATCTACCTTATGTGGGGTATGATGAGCATCTTGTATAGATATCTTCTTATCGTTCATGATAACAGGGAAGTTTTCTCCTAAAAAATCTTCAACAATTTTCTCTGTATTTTCTGTTATCCCCGCCATGTTCTGGTACTTCAGTCACTCGTCAGTTATTTCTCTTGATAGAGACCCACATGACTCTTAGAGTTTCTTCATTCTTTCTAATTCTTTTATCTGATTTTTCCTCATATAAGTTGGTGTCAAGAGCTTTATCTTCAATGTCACTACTTCTAACTTCTACTGCCTCAATTTTGCTCCTATGACTTTCTATTGAGTTGTCTAATTCTGAAATTTTATTGTTAATCTCCTGGATTTCTCATTGCTATCTCTCTATGGATTCTTATAGCCTATTAAATTTGGCATTATGCTGTTGAATAACTTTTTTAAGTTCTGCTCCTACTTTGTCTGTATGCTCTCTGGCAATGCCTGCATTTTGTAGAATTTCCTTTCTGATTTCTAGGAGAGTTCTGTATATTAATCTTTTGTATTCTGCGTCTGGTAATTCCAAGAAATTCTCTTCCTCCAGAGAATTTATTGATTCTTTATTTTGGGAGATTGCCGAAGCCATCACAGACTGCCTCTTTATGTGATTTGATATTGACTGTTGTCTCCAAGCCATCAATAAATTATAATTTTATATTTTAGTGTGTCTTAGCTTGTTGTTTTGTTTTGATATGTCCCAACAGGCTGCTCATGTGTGCTAGTTTGATTATTGACACCTTTGAAGCTCTAACACCCTGTCACCAGGTAGTTAGTTCTGTAACTAAGTATGTGCCACCAGGAGTCTGTTCAATTTTCCTATATGGGTTTAGCTCAGGTGACCAGGCAGTCACCAACTGTGTGGTGCAGGCTCTCACCTACAGTCCTAGAGAGGCATGGTTGATGGGAGCAGGTACTGGACTCTGGCTCTGGTAGGGGATCATGCATTGAGCCAGGGAAGGGGCTGACGGGTGCCCCTGAGAGTCTGAAAGTGTGTCCCTATTCTCTAGGGTGAGTAGGTAGGTGAGTTTTGCAGCCAGACTATGAGCTCCCCACTCTGTTGGCTGTAAAGACTCGAGGGCACCACTTTTTCTTGGACTGTTGTAGCAGGTGACTAGGAAGTTTAGGTGCCACCACCAGTCCTCAAGCCCCTGTTGTGGATCGATAAAAGTGCCTACTTAAGGGGCAGGGCTGTTTTGAGGGTCACAAATCTGCCACTTCACACATGAAACAGTTGGAGTTAAACTTCAGATGTTTGCCCTGTTGTACTGTGGTAGTGAGGTCCAACACTGTTGAGATGGGTCCCCACAAGTCTATACAGGTGTGTAAGTCACTGAGAGTCTGCAGACCCCTTATGCCTGTGCCTGGCAAAGGAGCTGTGCCAACCCTGTGTTCCTGGCTTAGGGGAGCCAGTAGCTTATTTGTTCCCTCTCCAAGGCCAGGAGAATGCGTCAGCGTGTCTTTTGATCTACTTCCGGCCCAGCAGACTCCTGGTGCAGAGCGCAGAGGGAGGAAGTAAAAGGGAGAGAGGTTTTTCCCCAATGGGCATTTTTTTTTTTTAAATCCCCATAAAAGGTCGCACGCACGTACTTATCTTTAGCCACTTGGGAGCTGCTTTTCACTGGTTCGGAGCGTCCAAGCAGAATCTCTGCTGCCAGATCTCTCTCGATTTGGAAACTGCTTTCTGAGTGCGTGCACAGCTGTCTGCCTGCTTCACTGCGGACCCAGCGTGCCTGAGGAGATGCCGGCATGGCCACGGCGTTGCCGGCATGGCTGAGGAGTTGCCGTCCCAGTGCCACCGCTCTGGTGCTGCCGGCTTCTTCCGAACCATCTCCCTCTCCCTGCACCACTCAGTCCAATTCCTCAACTTTGCCTTGTTCAGGACTCCTAGATATTCCTATATAATCAAATCCCTTGTTTTTCCAGGTCTTTGTTGTAAGAGGAAAATAGGAAGCATCTAACTACATTGCCATCTTGGCTCCGCCTCCTGCACATGCATTTTAAAGCAAAGTAATGACAGTGCTGAGAAGGGAAGTGCATTACTTCTTAATCACTGAATATAGCAGTTATGAATCTATTTTCTTAAATCACCTTAACACTGATCCCATGCTCCCATTCCACTTAACTGATGAAAAATTCACACTCAGGGACTTTCAGGGCTCTCCCCCCATGTGAGATGGTCTAAGGGTTATCTTCAGTACCAAAGCACTGCAAAAGCTCTCTGAGAATGAAAGACCACCCACCATGAAAGCAAGAGTGCTGCTCTACAAATGGTAAATCTAATTTTATATATACTAAAATTCTTTTGTTCACTGAATCATTTACTCATTGACTTGGCAGACATTTACTGAGTACCTATTATGCACTTATTGTGCTTATCATGGTGCTAGGTACTAGGGATAAAAAGTTCAATTAGATTCTTTTGCAATCAAATGTTGAGAAACATACAACATGGTCATATATTAGCTGGAGTTCCGTCCACATAGATATTCTCTATCTCAACACACAGAATTTGGTTTGATGATTCTACAGGCTCTGAGTCATGCTTAGAATATCTAATAAGCCTGGGTGCCCCTACACATAGGGTCTCAACTCCCCAGGCACTTCCCACAGCCGTCCCTTTGAGATCTAACAACCTTTCCCCACACAAATCAGTATTTCAAAAAATTATCCTACTCCTCAAAAAGTTAAACATAGAACTCCCATATGACCTAGCAATTACTCTCTTAGGTACCCAAGAGACTTGAAAGCAGGAACTCAGATACGTGTATTCCAATGTTCATTGCAACACTATTCACAATAGCCATCAACTGATAACAAGGTAAACAAAATGTATGTACATTGGAATATTATTCAGCCATAAAGAAAAAATTTCTGATACACGCTACAACATAGATGCACCTTGAAAACATTATGCTAAGTGAAGTAAGTCAGTCACAAAAGCACAAATATTGTGTGAGCTCAGTTACATGAAATATCTAAGCAAATGCTTAGAAACCAAAGTTTATTAGTGGTTACCTGGGGGCAGAGGGAGGCAGGAATGAAGTTATTGCTGAAGAGGTACTGAGTGACTATTTGGGCTGATGTAAAATTTTAGAAATGGATAGTGGTAATAGTAGTATAACACTGTAAAAGTAATTAATGCCACTGAATTGTACACGCACACACACACACACACATACTATAATAAATTTAAGATAAAAAATGCTATCTTGTCCATCTAATGATAACACAGGAACTGTTGAGATCATACTCTGTGTGTCAGAATCTATTCTAAGTTCTTTAAGTGTGGCATCTCATTTAATTCTCAACAAAGCTCTCTGAGGTAGGCATAATTACTCCTATTTTTCAGATGTGTAAACTGGAGCACAAAAGGAGTTTAAGTAATTTGTTTGAGGTATATAGTTATTAAGTGGTATAGCTAGGAATCGAACCCAGACACTGTCTCAAGAGGTCATTCTCAAATATTAGGCTGAACTACTCCACTGTCTTATGAACAAATAAACACTTGGAACTTTTTATTATGTTCATTATGTTTATTTATTATGTCTAACTGATATTTTTGGGATAATGTAGAATGTGAAACTAGAAGTCAGGAGATTGTAATTTTCTACATTCTTCACAATACAAAATGTTGTGTGTTTACTCATAAAGATTCCTTTGTAATTGTTTCTTTAATTTTATTCACCATTCTTGCAAAAATATATTATTCATGAGCAAGTGTTGAAAAAGAGGAAATCAACTTCCCTCATCTAAAAGGGAGCTAACAAAATAAATTGTTCCTAGAAATCATTACTGTCACTTCCTGGCTCACTAACTTAGGCATGGAACTCTTTCCATCATATCTCCTTAGAGAAGATCAAGAATCTACAACAGCACTCTCTCACTAGAATTCAAATATGGAGTTCAACTGGCCCTGTCTTATTTCTCACTACTCCCCACCACACATCTCTAAGCTACTCCATATCCAACAAATATTGCCACATCTGTACCTTTATAATGTTCTCATCTGAACTATCCTCTTTCATGTCCAACACCGCCTACCCTGCTTTTCTTCAGAAGAAACTTTCCCACAAAAACACCTCATGGCCATCACCCAACAGGTCTTCCTTCTGTCGACATAAAAGTCCTGAGCACTCTCACCTATTCTCTTGTAATTGCCTCTGCATCATATCTACGTTTACACAGACAATAACTTTTCAGCTCTGTCTTCTGTTCCTGACCCATCTTTTGGACTGCCTACTCTTGGATATAATGACTGGTCCATAATGGCTTCACCACTTCTTTTAACTTTCTATCTTGGATCTGGTTTACACTTGTGTTCTGACTCAATCCAGCCCCTGGGAGTCCAAGTAAAGATGTTTTAACATACTTTTCTATAGGATTGGATAAATGCAGACCATATTCTTTCTTCAAGGTACAGCTCAAAACTTTAACCTATTCATGAGGGACTGAACTGTTGGGTGGAGGGCTGTGGGGACTATGGTCTCAGGGAACATCTAGCTCAACTGGCATAACACAGTTTATAAAGACAATGTAAGTAGCGTCTGGGGGTCTTAAAAGCCTGTGAGCAGCCATCTAAGATATTCCACTGGTGTCACCCCTTCGGGAGCAAGGGAGAATGAAGAGAACAAGATACAAGGAAAAGATCAGTCCAAAGGACTAATGGACCACAGCTAGCAAGGCCTCCACCAGACTGAGACAAGTACAGCTGGATGGTGCCCAGCTACCACCACTGACTGCTCTAACCGGGATCACAACAGAGAGTTCTGGACAGAGCTGGAGAAGGTGTAGAACAAGATTCTAACACACCAAAAAAAGACCAGACTTACGTGAAAGAGACTGCAGAAACTCCAAGAGTATGGCCCCCAGACACCCTTTTAGCTCAGTGGTGAAGTCATTTCCAAGGTTCACCACTCAGCCAGGGATTGGACAGCCCCATAAAACAAAACAGGACTAATGAGGCACAGCAGTCCAGGGACAAGAACTAGAAGACAGAAGGGGACAGGAAAGCTGGTGATAGGGAACCGAAGGTTGAGCAAGGACAGTGTTGACAGTGTGTGGGGTTCTTAACCACTGTCATTGGGCATCATGTGTGCTGTTTAATGAGAAACTACTTTGTTCTGTAAACCTTCATCTAAAGTGAGAATAGCAGCACACCTGGAAGAATGTAATCAATGTCAAAAAAAACCTATTCAGAGAAGGCATCTCCTATATTCCACCTCACAATAATCCTTCCTTTACAAGGGATTCCACTGTTGTTTTTAGGTACCATTGAGTCAGCTCCAACTCATAGCGACTCTATGTACAACAAAATGAAACACTGCATGGTCCTGTGCCATCTTCACGATCACTGATGCTTGAGCCCATTGTTGCAGCCACTGGTCAATTGATCTCCTTGAGGGTCTGCCTCATTTTCGCTGACACTCTACTAAACATGATGTTCTTCTCCATGGACTGGTTCCTCCTGAAAACATGTCCAAAGACCATGAGACGAAGTCTTGCCATCCTCACTTCTAAGGAGCACTCTAGCTATACTACTTCCAAGACAGATTTGTTTGTTCTTCTGGCAGCCCATGACATATTCAATATTATTCACTAACACCATAATTCAAAGGCATCAATTTTTCTTCCATCTTTCTTACTCATTGGTTGACATTCAAGCTTCGTATGTTTCATATGTTCATATATACAGCTTTTGCATGTTGATATGTGGTGACATGGCTTGTGTCAGGCACAACTTAGTCCTCAAAGTGACATATTTGCTTTTTAACACTTAAAGAGGTCTTTTGAAGCAGATTTGCCCAATGTAATGTGTCATTTGATTTCTTGACTGTTGCTTTCATTGGCATTAACTGGGGATCCAAGTAAAATGAAATCCTTGACAAATTCAGTATTTTCTCAGTTTATCATGATGATGTTTATTCATCCAGTTATGAGGATTTTTGTTTTCTTTATGTTCCATACTGAAGGCTTTGATCCTCATCAGTAAATGCTTCAAGTCCTCTTCACTTTCAGCAAGCAAGGTTGTGTCATCCGCATACTGCAGGTTGTTAATGAGTCTTCCTCCAATTCTGATGCCATGTTCTTCTTCATGTAGTCCAGCTTCTGGGATTATTTGCTCAGCATACAGATTGAATGGTGAAAGGATACAACCCTGACACACACCTTTCCTGACTTTAAGCCATGCAGTATCCCCTTGTTCTGTTCGAATGACTGTCTCTTGGTCTATGCACAGGTTTCCCATGAGCACAAGTAGCGTTCCGGGAATTCCCATTCTTTGCAATGGTATCCTTTTTTTTTTTTATGATCCACAAACTTGAATGCCTTGGCATAGTTAATAAAACACAAGTAAACACCTTATGGTATTCTCTGCTTTCAGCGAAGATTCATCTGACATCAGCAATGATATCCCTGATTCCATGTCCTCTTCTGAAGCCCGCTTGAATTTTTGACAGTTCCCTGTTAATGTGCTGCTACAACCGTTTTTGAATTATCTTCAGCAAAACTACTTGTGCGTGATATTAATGATATTGTTCAATAATTTCTGCATTCTGTTAGATCACCTTTCTTTGGAATGGGTACAAATATGGATCTCTTCCAGTCAGTTGACGAGGTAGCTGTCTTCCAAATTTCTTGGCATAGAGAAGTGACTGCCTCCACCATTGCATCCATTTGTTGAAATGTCTCAATTTGTATTCCATCAATTGCAGAAGCCTTGATTTTCACCAATGCCTTCAGTGTAGCTCGGACTTCATCCTTCAGTGCCACAGTTCTTGGTCATATGCTACCTCCTGAAATGGTCGAACGTCAACCAATTCTTTTTGGTACAGTGACTCTGTGTATTCCTTCCATCTTCCCTTGATGCTTTCTGCATCCTTGCATATCTTGCCCATAGAATCCTTCAATACTGCAATTTGAGGCTTGAATTTTTTCTTCAGTTCTTTCAGCTTGAGAAGTGCCAAGTGTGTTCTTTCCTTTTGGTTTTCTATCTCCAGGTTTTTGCACACTTCACTATAATACTTTACTTTGTCTTCTCAGGCTGCCCTTTTAAATGTTCTGTTCAGCTATTCTACATCAACATTTCTTCCGTTCGCTTTACTCGACATTCAAGGCTAAGTTTCCAAGTCTCTCTGACATCCATTTTGGTCTTTTCTTTGTTTCCTGTCTTTTTAATTATTAACGGATTTTGCAGCTGTTTCTTCTCATTTTGACTTGTGCCACATCAGCAAATGAAGGTCTCGAAAGCTTGACTCCATCCATGTCATTAAGGTTGACTCTACTTTGAGGAGGCAGCTCTTCCCCCGTCGTCTTTTGAGTGCCTTCCAACCTGAGGGGCTCATCTTCCGGTACTGTATCAGATAACGTTTCACTGCAATTCATAAGGTTTTCACTGGCTATTTTTTTCAGAAGTAGACTGCCAGGTCCTTCTTCCTAGTTTGTCTTATTCTGGAAGGTCAGAAACCTGTCCACCATGAGTGACCCCACTGGTATCTGAAATACTGGTGGCATAGCTTATAGCATCACAGCAACACACAAGCCATCACAGTACAATGAACTGACAGACAAGAGGTCAAAGGGTTCCATTAGTGCTTAGTTACTCAAATTGTATCATTCTCTGGAGCTTGTTCGGATATTTTTTATATTGTGATATTGTTCATTAGTCACAGAGTGAGTATTTATTTTCCCTGTAAAATTATTTGAGAGCAGAGACAGGTCCTTCTACTTCTTATGGATGTCTTCTCTGAGATAAAATAGCTTCAGTTTAGGTGCAGGTGTTTCCTACCTGCGTATTGAGTGGAACAAATAAAATTCCAGATCACAAAACTCTGTGGAAATTAATGGTGCTCTAGTCAATCTTTGTGAAATATTCAGCTGGTGGATAGGTAAAACGGTGAAAGAGGATATTAGAATATAGGAATGCTTGGGGGGTTTTTCCTAATGATAACTGCTCTAAAATTCTAAAACATCTAGGAAGTGCCTCTATCATAAGTTCATTAATAAATACTGCCATAGTGAAGTATTATTATTAATGGGAATTCTCCTATAATTTAGTAAGAAAAGTTAAGAACCACTACACTATTACAGTCATTAAGTAATTATCTTAACAATTAAATTTTCTTAGAAATGTTAATGACATAAAAACAAAAAAACTGTTGCATAAACCACCGGAGTTGAGGACAAGGTGAAGGTCTGTCTGTTTGGCCCTAAAAATCAAGGACAAAGGCCCAACAAATATTGATTTCACAAGCTGAAACAATGAAGAAGTTTTGGGTTTCACAAATTCTGGAGTAGAAATTTTTTCTAGAGACACTCAAATTGGGAACAAATAGATACTAAATCTATTTGCTCCATATGATCCCCCCCAAAATTAATTTGGTTCTTTTTGAAATAAAAAGGATTGATACTAGTAGCTCACCTTTGTATAGTCCTTAATACAGTTAATTTTTTTTATAAGCATTCATTAGGCATTACAATGTCAAAAGCGTTCTACTACAAAACAGCCACTATGCTCTTTCAGAGATATTATATCATGAAATTCTCAAAACCACTTGTGGGGTGTTACTATCCTTTTTTAGATGAGGAGGCCAAGGATTAATAAGTTTAAATAACCTGCCAAAAGTAAATGGCAAAACTAGGATTTAATATCAAGTCATTTATTCTTTAAGTCCTAAGTCCGACTCCAGTGGATATTTCACAAATGCTTATTATGTAATTAGATAACATGTAGAAATAGATAATTTATAGAATTACACACAGGATTTCTTTCACAAATTTTAAAATGAGACCAAATTTTAAATTAGGATGAATGATAGCTTTTAGAAAACAGATTGAAGGATCATTTTATTTTTAATTTATTATCTTCTGTATGTAAATTTTAGCCACATTCTTACTGAGCATCATTAGCCTAGCAGAAGGTTTGCTACTAAATGCTGACAGAAATCTGGGGGGAGGGAGGGTTGTGTGTTTTTTGTTTTTACCATCATTATATTTTTTGTTTCCAAGTAAAAGGAAAGACATAAAAAAAGACAACTCTCACAATAGTTATTAAAAATCCCAGGTATTGTTTCATCACTGTTCTGTGAATGGATCTATTGTCCTGCTCACCAGAGGGCTACCACTGTAATGATCCAGTCCTGTGCATTACTGCAGGCATCCTAGAATCAGAATGGTGACTACAACCAGGAAAGAAAGCAAGTTCATGTTAGAAATCATTTGTAATAAAATAGTAGAATTCTGAATTCACTTGAAATTAGGTAACTTGTTTAAAGAATGTTTAATCTGTTTTGAGGTTTTCTCTTCATGTACACTATTTAAACCTCTACTAAGATAACCTTCTATGGGCCTGTCACCAACTGCAGAACTGATTGTAAGGTATGGGGAAGGGAAAATCCCAGTCAAAAACATCCTCTAGATCAGCACTGTGAACCAGTGGGATGATAGCTATATCTGCATCTGGGATAGTCAATCACAAAGGTTCTATGATGGGTGCAGGGCTGAAATTCTTTATAGGTGACAGAAAACAGCTCAAGAAATCTGTCTGCACCAATCTGCTCTCCCACGTACAACGTTTGTCCTCGTGCCCTGAATTTGAAAAAATGAAGAACGGCATTCATTGTCCACACAGACCAGTGGTTTGAATCTCCCAGTTTTGTTGTTCTTTTCTTTTGTCTTGAAACAGGCCTTGTCAAATCAGAATGAAAAGAATGTTTTGAAGCGTGAGAAAATTCAAACTTCCTATTTAAAGCCTGGAATACATTAGCGGGAGTATACTCACTTCTTTCAAGGGTCATGGGGTTACTTAGGTGATGGAGCCTATCTCTCTGCTACCCAAGTCCCAAACTATTCACCTGGAAACAGTTTAGAAATGCTTTTAAGTCTATTAGCTTTCTACGGGACCTAATTCATCTTTGCTGTGCTTTGTCTTGTGATCCTGTTAAGACAAGGTCCTGCTTTGATTTTCTGCTATCCCTTTATTCTTGATCACTTTTCAGTTAAGTAATTGTCTCTAAGTAATTGGATGTAATGATTAAAACTTTATTTATATTACACTGCAATTTTCTTTTATCAGTCACATTTAACTATTTTATTATTCACTGCCCAATACAGACATTTTACCTGGAAGAAAAGGTCTTCTTAATTGGACTTTGTCTTTCCAGTTTTTGAACTGGACTATCTTTTATTATACTGGAAATCCTAATGGCATAGTGGTTAAGAGCTACGGTTGCTAACCAAAAGGTCGGCAGTTCAAATCCACCAGGTGCTCCTTGGAAACCCTGTGAGGCAGTTCTACTCTGCCGTATAGTGTCTCTATGAGTAGGAATCAACTCAAATGCAATGGGTTTGGTTTTTGGTTTTTTATTGAGGCTAAAAACTAAATTTTGGCCAATAAGAGAAACTGCCTGTTCTTAATATTAAAGACTTAGCAATGAAGAGATTTTCTAAATTATAATACTGAGAGGTAGAACGTAATAAGCATAGGCTTTGCAGTCTGGCAGGCCTGGGTTTGAATTCTACATCAGTCACTTGCCAGTCCTAGGATCTTTCTGAACTTGACTCACCTCATCCGTGAAGTGAAAATATTAATACCAACACTATGCAGATAGCTTGAAGATTACAGATGATGTATATAAAGCACAATTTTAATCTAATGTTAGCTATTAGCTATTACTTGTTTTAGCTTTGTCACTAAACAGCTATGCCATCTTGAGAATGTTACATAATTTCTCTGTGTCTCAGGTTCCTCTGATAAATAAGACGGCAGGACTAGATAATGTCTACTTTTTCTGTCAAAACCCAGTTAATAAATAAGTTCTTTCTATTGGTTCTTTGTGTAATTTTACACTAGCCAGGATTCTTTCACGTTAAAATTTTCCAGGTAAACAAAGACGTCAGTTGATATTTGGACAGTAATGTGAGGACAAGGTGACAGAAACAAAATGGTCAGTAGGAAGCGTTTCAATACGGAACGTTGTGACAAGAAGCATGGCAATAACAATCACAATAAAAGCATAGGTTAGTGGTTAAACGTTCTGTTCTAAAAACTTTTATTTTAATTCCCTATCCAATCTCGTGAATGATTAATGCCTCAGCTTAACTAACCTGTAGTAATGAGTACAGCAATACCCACCTGTCCACCTCAGAGTTTACACAACAAAGAAACTGAATACATTAAATACTTTAGATAATTTTTATACTTGCCAATTATCTGTTTATCTGCCTTGCTGAGAACACAATAAAATTACAAAAAAAAGAAATGACCTCTAAGCTTTACCTCAGAGGGGCAGTGGTTAAGCACTTGGTTGCTAACCAAAAGAGCTGTGGTTTGAACCCACCAGCTGCTCCATGGGAAAAAGATGTGGCAGTCTGCTTCAGTAAAGATTACAACCTTGGAAACCCTACAGGGCATTTCTAGTCTATCCTACAGTGTTGCTGTGAGTTAGAATTGACTTGACAGCAATGGGTTTTTTTGTTTGTTTGTTTGTTTTAATGGGGGTAAGCTTTATCATTCATCAATGGTATTAGTTTTATTTTTTAATTTGTTTTTACTTTGATACAGCTGTACTATTTTTCTATATTTTTCAAAAACAGCTTTATTAAGTCATAAACCATGTTTAATAATTCAAGTCACAAGATAGCAACACAAACTTTGAAACTTAAGAACATTCAATTTATTGTTTACAAAGGCATCAGAGGAGACTGGACACTCTCCAGTTTCTGAGTGAGAGGCCAAGACACAGGAGCAAAAGAGTGTCAAAACTCAGTGCCTGGATAGGTTTTTCCTTATTTGAAACTTGAATTTGAAGTTTGGAGTAAATAAACTTTACATAAAAATCAGTACTATAGATGGAGCCGGGGACCAACTAATAGTTTTTCTATAACAGTTCATCCTGAAATTTCGTATGATAAGAAACAATAATAAAAATATAGTACTAATAGCAACACTAATATCTACCTTCCTTTGAGGTATTAATAACAGATTCTATGACTCAAGACTTTATCTACATTATGCCTGGCCTAGGAGTACTTTTCTTGTATTAAACTGTGAAAATATGTACATAAATATACGTACAGTTTAGATAATTTGTAATTTTACGTAAAAGCTAGAGCCAATTTATAATGGTCAACTAGCTCAATTAAAACCATATATACTCTAGCATTTGTTTCTTGAAGGGAGTGCAAAATGAGATCATCAAACCCCTGTTAGCTAACTGAAGGCCACAAAGCATGGCTGACTTCAGAAAGGTGTCTCATTTTACCCCAAACACTGAATAAGATATCCTCCAAATTTTTTATTGTAATTAGAGATCCTCACCAAATCACAAGATGTCTTCAAGACTGATTCTTACCTACTACCTCTGAGGCAGCACTGAAGGTCTTTGACATCACCCTTGAAACTCATTCTATTCCCTTCCAAATCACGTCCCTCCAACAGTACAAAGCCCTGTTCCAGGCCAAAACTGAACAAACGATTGGTCACATTCTCCAATTTTAATGTAGTAATTATCAGGGCCAGTGCTGAGGAAGGAAGAAAATAAAGCATATCATTTTCTTCTTATGCAGACATTCTAAATATTCATCTATACCTGTAATTTTACTTATCGTTCCTACATGAACTGAGAAACTGAACTAAGTAGGAAATAATAACAGGTAGTTTAAGCTACAAGGAAACTCCCAAACTCTTCTTAAACACACTCCCTCAAAAGAAGGTATAAGATTAGCTTAAACTCTTATTTTATATCCTCAGAAGAGGTTTAATCTAGCACACCAGGAAAACAAAAGGAAAATGAAATGATCTTGAAATTTTAAAGTATTCATTTTCTTTAGGATTCTCAGAACTCAGGGTTCTGTAAGAGTCTGGCTAAAGAATGACAAGGAAGGAAAATTATCTTGTGTGACTATGTTTTTGATACAGACAGCTAGAGAATACCAGGGGTACAGTTCAGAGGAAAGAGCCAGGAATCTCTGTAACACATGACAAAAAAGGGAACCAAACACTGCTCAGAGATAAAGGGTAATGGCATCCTGTCCAAGAACAGAAGGTGCCACCACCCCCTGGGGCTTATCAAAATCAAGTAGTAAGTGGCAGAATTTCAGCAAAGTACTGAAGAAGCACAACGCAAAATGAATCTCTAGTCAAAGGTAAAAGAAAATGAAAGGAGCTGGATATGGAGTCTCCACTTGGTGGTCAATATCAGAAAACACTACCCAAAATGATGACATTGTTCCCTCTTATAATACAGCTTCTTTCCTCAGAGAAGTCAATTAAGAAGACAAGTTAAGCCAACTTAATATAGGAGTGAAATACACATGAATTTTGGGAGCCACTGCTCCAGAGCAAATCCCACTTCCCTAAAAGGAAGGAAATAGGAAGTAATCCAACCAATAGGTGCTGAGCTAAAAGTCTCGAAGTTACTTTGGTTTTACTTCCTCTCAGGTTGGGAATTTCAGCATTAAAGCTGCTATCTATCCTTCTGAAAAACAAGAACTCAACTCACAAGTACAAGGATATACAGAGAAAACTCTAAAAATAAACACAAGAGAAACTTCTACCATCTTCAAGTTGCTACAGGCTTTGGTGCGGCTGCACTTTGTTTTTTGCCAGACCCAGCAGCAGGACAGGTCTGGGAGCCTTAGTATCACCTCCTGTCTCAGCCTGCTTGTTGCCCTTTCTTCTGTGAGGTTTCCGCTTCCTAGACCTCGAGAAGGTCTGGCAGACACAGCTTAGGAAACGACCGAAGCAGAGTGGTGGTGATGCCAAGGACGTCACTATAGGAGAAGAGGGCCCTGGTTCCTGGGACACTGAGAGCCCACAGGGCAGGTTCTGACATTCCTGATGTATCAGACAGGTACCCTCATCCTGCTCGCTCTATAATTTGTCCTACAAATACAAGAAAGACGTTAAAAGCCCTCAAAGCTAACACACTTATACAGAAAGGACATGACCTTCTGAACCAATTCTTTCATGCTTTATCTGGACCCAAGAATCCTAGTCTGTTTCTCAAACTCATCCCAACTCCTCCTTCTCCAGGTAAAGAGTAACAAGTCATTTTTCCTATGGAAAAGTGGCCAGACTTGACTTTTGCCACTTCTATGTCTCATCCTTACCTCATTGGGAAGGTAAGGATCACTCTCCTGGGCACTGACTAGGGTTGGCTTTTTATCTACAGCCTCATTTTCTTCACTTTTTAGTGGTACCGAAGGCGTTGGAAAAATGGGGAGGCAGTGGACTTCCACCTTCTCCTTTCTCTTGATCTTCCTGGTTCTCTTTGTCCTTGTGGCCTTCCTAGGATGCCTCTGCTTTTTTGGGAGTGGGTCTAGCCTTCTCCTCTGGATTGAAGGCATGATAGGATCTTGTGAAACCTCAGCCACATGACTCTCAGGTATTCCAGTTAATGACTTTGATAATGACTCCAAACTTCTCTTCAGAGGTTCATTTTCCCATAGGTGGAATCTATCGTCTGTCTCTTGAGTATTTGGTGATGTGTTCAAGTCTTCAGTGACATGTTTTAGGATGGACATTGGAGATTCCTAACCTCTCTCGTTGAGGGTTTTTTTTTTTTTTTGGACCCACAATGCTGACCCCAGCCAGCTTTGCAAGACCAAGGAAGGAGCTTGCAACAAAAAGACCAAGAGTCAAATGTCAAAGGAAGTGGTTAGTACCCTGATTCTTTCAATGATTTAGTCACTCAACTATTCGAGGCACAACAGCTGTACTGATCTCAGAGTTCTCCTCAGGATTCTAAAGGAGTTCAATAGCCTTGAGAAACAGAGTTCTCAGGATGTTCTTCCTGGCTGGGTGGAGTCTCAGATTTCCTAAAAGGAGAGAGAATGTCACTGAAGTAATTGCTCTCTAGACAACGGAGTTCCTCATAATCACACAAAACCCAGAGTTAAATAAGACTCTGCCAGACCAAGCATAAATCCCTGGGCAGAAAGAGTATTTAACAACTACCAAATTTCCAGAACAGTATTTCTAAAAGTAAGCAAGGACAAGAGAAAAACAGAAGAGGACACAAATAACCCAAATAAGAAATGAAACGGGGGACATTACAACAGACCCAACTGAAATAAAAAGGATTATAACAGAATATTATGAAAAACTATACTTCAACAGATTTGAAAACCTAGAGGAAATGGATCAATTTCTAGAAACACATGGCATACCCAAACTACAACAAAGTGATGTTGAAAATCTGAACAGACCCATAACAAGAGAAGAGATTGAAAAGGTAATAAAAAAACTCCCAACCAAAAAAAGCCCTGGCCCAGATGCCTTCACTGGAGAATTCTACAAAACATTTACAGAAGAGCTTGTACCAGTACTACTCAAGCTATTTCAGAGCATAGAAGAGGAAGAACACTTCCAAATTCATTCTATGAAGCCAGCATAACGCTGATACCAAAACCAAGCAAAGACATCACCAAAAAAAGAAAATTACAGACCAGTATCTCTCATGAATATAGATGCAAAAATTCTTAACAAAATTCTAGCCAACAGAATTCAGCAGCATATTAAAATAATAATATACCACGACCAAGTAGGATGCATACCAGGTATGCAAGGATGGTTCAACATTAGAAAATCAATCAACATAATCCACCACATAAATAAAAGGAAAGAAAAGAATCACGTGATCATCTCAATTGACGCAGAAAAAGCATTTGACAAAGTCCAATACCCATTCCTGATAAAAACTCTCAATAAAAGTAAGCAAGGACTCCATCTATAAGAGAATCCCCCAGGGTGCTTATTGAAATGCACATTTCCGGACTGTACCCCAGATCTACAAACAGAATCTCCAGGGTTGGGTCCCAGGAATCTGCATCTTTTTCCTAGTTACTGAGGTGATTTTATTGCACTTTAAAGTTATAAAACAACTGTTTCAGAGGGACACTGAATCCAGTATTCTACAGGGCAGTGAAGGTGACTGTTCTTTAAAACAATCCAAGATCATATTCCACCTTCTCCTAAGGGTCTTCCCTAATCATCTCAGCCCACAGAGATTTCTTTACTCTGAAATCCTTTAACAATTATCACTCAATTTGTTATGTTATCCTTTACTACCTTCTATTATTATTTAACTTGTAAAGTTTGTGACTCTATCTTCTAACTAGTTTATAAGCTTCTCACGGGCAGGGACTCACTTAGACTGATTAATGTTCCACAGCGGTTCCAACACTAAATGTTTAATATAGAAAAAATGAATACAAAAATGAATTGGTTTATGTTGCAGTATACAATGACTGATATAAGATAGGACTGCCCTGCAGGAAGGGCTTTAGAGTAACAGAATGCTAAGGAAGGCATGCGCTCTGGGGACAACCCAGTCCAACTTTCAAATTTTATAAATGCAGAAGCTGAGGCTCAAGTAAAATAATGACTTGTCTAAAGTTGGAGTTGGCAAACTTTTTCTGTAATGGGCTATAGTAAACATTTTAGGCTCTGTGGACCATATGGTCCTGTAAAAACCATTCATCTCTGTTACTGTAGCCTGAAAGCATCCCCAGACAATAAATACACAAATAATCATTTCTGTGTTTCAACAAAACTTTATTTACAAAACAGGTGGTGGGCAGGACTGGACCTGCAGGCTGTAGTTTGCCAACCCGTGGCCTAAAGTCATAAAACTACTTAGCAGCAAAGCTGGAACTAGAAATCAAGTCAACTGCTCCCAATAAGTGCTATTTCCACAAAAGAACAGAAGACTATAGAATGAGAAAAAGCTTCTTTAATTAAATGAGGGGCTTTAAAGGAGGAGATCAAAATATGACTAGATATATAGTACTTCTAAGATGGACTCTGAGTTACCTACACAAACATCTAGCTAGATGCTTCTGAATTCTAAAACTGAACAATTTTCAAAGAGATCCATCAACTGGTCTTGGGGTGGGTGTAGGGGTGTTAAAAAGTAGGCTGAATATTTTCTATCACACTTGCCTAGAAAGCATGCTATGTGGTCCTTTTTGACCAAGAAGAAAATCCCACAGGAAAATACTTTCATTGTTCATCTCTTGAAATTATTGTGGCTTGATGAATACAATTCTACAGTGCAGAGTCCAGTGATTAAAAGTTTAAATATCACGGGAACATGGAGATAGAGATAGGACTCTTATGTTTTTCTAACAAGCTCAAATCTCACTTCCTAAATCATGATACTCTTACATAACAAAAGTAACACTAGTATAAAAAATCAAGTTTCCTAGTCTTGGTAGTATTATTTATATTCTGGATTTCTGAAAACCCTGAGATTTATCCAGAACTTCCTGTTCTATTTTTACTTCCAACCCTACTGTGTTCCCCATGTCATTACCTTGCCTTCGCAAGTTAGGTGATAACAAATATTTGTTGAGCGCGCCTATGTTTATTGAAGCATTATTCACAACAGCAAAAAGATGTTAACCTAACTGCCTATCAACGGATGAATGGATAAACAAAATGTGGTACATACATAAACGGAATATCACACAGCCATAAAGAGTAATGATGAGCCCTCAAAACATTATAAATGTGGATGAATCTGGAGGACATTATGCTGAGTGAAATAAGTCATTCACAAAAGGACAAATATTGTATGATCACACTTTTATAAGAAGACAGGAATAGATATACATAGAGAAACCAATGCTAACTGGTGGTTACTACGGATGCCGGGGAGAAGCACTCTCAAGATAGTAGACAATTGTTAGTTTTGGTGATGGGAAAGATAACATCAAATATGGGTGAAGTACACACAGCTTAACCAAGGTAAATGAGGTCACTACAAAATGTACAGGAGAAAAGGGTGTCTTTGGTAAATAATACGACAAATATAATTTGAAAACAACAAAAACAACAACAAAAAAAATGGGTGTGTTTATACAAATTTGATTATAGGCATATAAAACTACAAATATCAAGGTACATATGAATGCACAGATAAAAGTATTTATAAGCATATGTACATATAGTTATGTGTGTGCATACCTGTGTATCTATATACATAATAAACCACATAGGGGACACATGGATGAATACTTTTTAGATGTAACTAAACACCTAGCAAGATTGGTTTTTGGGGTTTGAAAACCAATCATGAGACAACTGAGTTCATTGGCATAATACAGTTCATAAAGTGTAGGTTCTATATCTCAACATAGAAGAGGAGAAAAATGTGGAATAGAACTCGAATGCTTAAAGAGTCCAGATTTACTGGACCGGTTGAGACTAAAGGACTCCCTGAGACTATTGTCCTGAGAGTTAAACCTGAAACTGGAATTACCCCTTGAGGTCACCTGTTAGCTAAATAACAGATTGGATCATGAAATAAAGAATATCGCCTGTGAGTAATGAGCTTCTTTAAAAAGATCAACTATAGGAGACCTAATGGTCAAAAATTACTCTAAAGTGTCTACTAGGCTATCCAGAACCAATGAGAAGCAGCCCTCGATTGGTGAAAGATAAGTACTTGTGTCTGGCATACCATGTGGATCAAAAACACCTCCCTTACGGAAAAACCTCTCTCCCATTTACTTCCCCACTCCCTGCTCTGCACTGGGTCTGGGACGGCTTCAGCGAATCTGAGACCCCTGGACAGGAAGTAGGACCCACCACACACCCTGAGCCATTCTCCTGGCCTTGGAAAGAGAACAAATTAACAAACAGGGGAAAAAATAATCTGCTGGTTCCCCTAAGCCAGGAATTCAGGAGAGGCACAGGTCCTTTGCCTAGGCACAGGCATAAGGGGTCCACGGACATTGAGTGCATTTATCCCTGCATAGACTTGTGTGGACCCATTTCAACAGGTAGGTCCTCATTACCATAGTACTACAGGGTATATACTTGAAGTCTAACTTCAATTGTTTCAGCTGTGAAGTGGCAGGTCTGTGACATTTGACACTGCTCTGCCCATTAAGCAGGGCATTCACCTACCCACATCAGGGGTTTGAGGACTGGTGGCTCCACCCATGCCACCTAGCCACCTGTGACAGGGGCGTAAGAATAAGTGGTACCCCCAGTCCTTGCAGCCAACAGCACTGGATGCTCACTGTCTGGCTGCAAAACCCGCCCACCTATGCGCTTTAGGGAACAGGGACATGCTTTCCTCCCAAACACTGGGGGGCAACCATGGGCCCACTGCCATACACAACATGTGACCCCCTGCTGCAGCTAGATGCCTATGCCTACACCAATCACCCATGGCTGTATAGGATTGTAAGTGAGAACCTGCACCACACATTTGGTGGCTGACTACCTGGACACCTGAGCTGAATCGATACAGGAGGAGTGGACAGACTCCTGGGATCATATACTTAGTAGTAGGTCTGGCCACCTCATGGCAGGACATTGGAGATTCAGAGGTGCTGGTGATTGGGCTAGCTCACACAAGCAGCCATTTGGGCATATCAAAACAAAACAAAACAAGAAGCTAGGACAAAGTAAGCAAACAAAATAAATATAATAATTTATTAATGGCCCAGAGACAACAGTCAATATTAAACCACATAAAGAGGCAGACCATTGCTTCAGCAAGCTCTCACAATAAAGAGCCTAGAAATTTTCTGGAGGAAGAAAATTTCTTGCAACTACCAGAGGTAGAATACAAAAGATTAATATGCAGAACCTCTTCAAGAGATCAGGAAGGAAATTATGCAAAACGCAAAGCAAAAGAGGAACTTAAGAAAATTAGAGAAGAGCATAATGACAAATTTAACAGGCTGCAAGAATCCATACAGAGCTAGGAATTAGAAATCCAGAAGATGAACAATAAAATTTCAGAATTAGACAACTCAAAAGAAAGTCATAGGACCAGAATTGAGGCAAAGGAAGTCAGAATTAGTGAGATTGAAGACAAAGCACTTGACAAAAAGATGAAAAGAAAATACATGAAGAAAAATGACTACGCACAGAAACTTAAGTGGAACAAAGAAACTGTGAACAACAAACAAAAAAAAACATCAAAATGACAGCACTAAACTCATACCTATCAATAATTACACTGAATGTAAATGGACTGAATGCACCAGTAAACAGACAGAGAGTGGCAGAATGGGAAAAAAAAAGTCAATACTTCTATATGCTACCTACAAGAGACACACCTTAGACTTAAAGACACAAACAAACTAAAACTCAAAGGATAGAAAAAAAATACATCAAGCAAACAACACTCAAAAAAGAGCAGGAGTGGCAAAATTAATCTCTGACAAAACAGACGTTAAAACAAAAACCACCACAAAGGATAAGGAAGGACACTATATAATGATTAAAGGGTCAAAACACCAGGAGGACATAACTATAATAAATACTTATGCACCCGACAGGGTCCCAAGATACATAAAACAAATGCTAACAGCATTGAAAAGAGAGACAGCTACACAGTAATAGCAGGAGACTTCAACACACCACTTTCGGTGAAGGACAGAACATCCAGAAAGAAGCTCAACAAAGACACGAAGAGCTAAATGCTACAATCAATCAACTAGATGGACATATACCAAACACCCCACCCAAGAACAGCCAAGTATACTTTCTTTTCCAATGCACATGGAACATTCTCCAGAATAGACCACATATTAGGCCATAAAGCAAGCCTTAACAGAATCCAAAGCACTGAAATATTACAAAGCATCTTTTCTGACCATAAAGTCATAAAGGTAAAAATCAATAACAGAAAAACCAAGGAAAAAAAATCAAACACATGGAAACTCAACAACACCTTGCTCAAAAACTACCGGGGTTATAAAAGAAATTAAGGATGAAATAAACAAATTCATAGAATCAAACGAGAATGAAAACATTTCCTACCAGAACCTTTGGGACACAGCAAAAGCAATGCTCAGAGGTCAATTTATAGCAATAAATGCACACGTCCAAAACGAAGAAAGGACCAAAATCAAAACATTAGCCCTACAACTGGAACAAGTAGAAAGAGTGTAGTAAAAGAAGCCCTCAGGCACCAGAAGAAAGGAAATAAGAAGAATTAGAGCAGAATTAAATAAAATAGAGAATAGAAAAGCAATTGAAAGAGTTAACAAGACCAAAAGCTGGTTCTTTGAAAAGATCAA
>NW_004443991.1:15316639-15318104 GCF_000243295.1 Trichechus manatus latirostris
CAATTGAAAGAGTTAACAAGACCAAAAGCTGGTTCTTTGAAAAGATCAACAAAATGGATAACCCATTAGCCAAAATGACAAAAGAAATACAGGAGAGGAAGTAAATAACCCGTATAAGAAATGAGATGGGTGATAATCACAACTAACTCAATGAAAACTAAAAGAATCATAACAGAATACTATGAAAAACTGTACTCTAACGAATTGGAAAACCTAGAGGAAATGGAAAAATTTCTAGAAACTCACTACCTACATAAACTAACAAAAACAGAGGTAGAACAACTAAACAAACCCGTAAGAAAAGAAGAGACTGAAAAGGTAATTTAAGAACTCCCAGCAACAAAAAAAAAACCCTGTCCCAGACGGTTTCACTGGAGAATTCTACCAAACTTTCAGAGAAGAGTTAACACCACTTCTACTAAAGGTATTTCAGAGCATGGAAAAGGACGGAATACTCCCAAACTCATTCTATGAAGCCAGCATAACCCTGATACTAAAACCAGGTAAGAACACCACAAAAAAAGAAAATTACAGACCAATCATGAACACTGACGCAAAAATCCTCAATAAAATTGTAGCCAACAGAATTCAGCAACATATCAAAAAAATAATTCACCATGATCAAGTGGGATTTATACCAGGTATGCAGGGATAGTTCAACATTAGAAAAAACAATCAATGTAATCTATCACATTAATAAAACAAAAGACAAGAACCACATAAGCTTATCAATCAATGCAGAAAAGGCATTTGAGAAAGTCCGACACCCATTCATGATAAAAACTCTCATCAAAATAGGAATACAATACAAAGGAAATTCCTCAATATATTTAACAGCATTTATACAAAGCCAACAGCCAACATCATCCTAAATGGAGGGACTTTGAAAGCATTCCCCTTGAGAACGCGAACCAGACAAGGATGCCCTTCATCACCACTATTATTCCACAGTGTGCTGGAGGTCTTAGCCAGAGCAATTATGCTAGAAAAATAAAGCGCATCGAAATAGGTAGGGAAGAAGCAAAAGTATCTCTATTTGCAGATGATATGATCTTATACACAGAAAACTCCAAAGAATCCACAAGAAAACTACTGGAACTAATAGAAGATTTCAGCAAAGTATCAGCATACAAGATAAACATATAAAAAATTACATTCCTCTACACCAACAAAGAGAACTTTGAAGAGTAAATTACCAAATCAATACCATTTACAATAGTCCCCAAGAAGATAAAATACTTAGGAATAAATCTAACCAAGACGTAAAAGACCTATACAATGAAAACAAGAAGACACTACTGCAAGAAACCAAAAGAGACTGCATAAGTGGAAAAGCACACCTTGCTCATGGATAGGAAGACTCAACACTGAGAAAATGTCAATTCTACCCAAAGCGATCTACAGATAAAATGCCATCCCGATCCAAATTCCACCGGCATTTTTTAATGAGATGGAGAAACAAATC
>NW_004443991.1:15318204-15339585 GCF_000243295.1 Trichechus manatus latirostris
GGTACAACAACAGATACATAGACCAATGGAACAGAATTGAGAATCCAGACATAAATTCATCCACCTATGAGCAGCTGATATTTGACAAAAGGCCAAAGTCTGTTAACTGGGGAAAAGACAGTCTCTTTAACAAATGGTGCTGGCATAACTGGATATCCATCTGCAAAAAAATGAAACAACACCCATACCTCACACCATGTACAAAAACTAACTCAAAATGGATTAAAGACCTAAATATAAAATTGAAAACGACAAAGATCATGGAAGAAAAAATAGAGACAATGCTAGGAGCCCTAATACATGGCATAAACAGAATACGAACTATAACTAACAATGCACAAACACCAGAAGAGAAACTAGATAATTGGGAGCTCCTAAAAATCAAACAATTAAGCTCATCGAAAGGCTTCACCAAAAGAGTCAAAAGACAACCTACAGACTGGGAAAAAAATTTTGGCTACGACAAATCTGTTCAGCATTTAATGTCTAAAATCCACAAGATACAGCAGAACCTCATCAACAAAAAGACAAATAACCCAAAAATGGGCAAAGGACATAACAGGCACTTCACCAAAGAGGACACTCAGGCAGCTAACAGACACACGAGGAAATGCCCACGATCATTAGCCATTAGAGAAATGCAGATCAAAACTACAATGAGATACCATCTCACCCAAACAAGGCTAGAACTAATCCAAAAAAACACAAAATAATAAATGTTAGAGAGTTTGTGGAGAGACTGTAACACTTATACACTGTTGGTGGGAATGTAAAATGGTTCTACTAGTTTGGAAATTGATTTGGTGCTTCCTAAAAAAGCTAGAAATAGAAGTATCATATGTTCCAGCAATCCCACTCCTTGGAATATATCCTAGAGAAATAAGAGCCATCACATGAATAGACATATGCACACCAATGTTCACTGCAGCACTGTTTATGATAGCAAAAAGATGAAAACAATCTAGGTGCCCATCAACAGACAAATGGATAAACAAATTATGGTATATCCACACAATGGAATACTATGCAAAGATAAAGAACAATGATGAATCCGTGAAACATCTTACAACATGGAGGAATCTGGAAGGCATTATGCTAAGTGAATTTAGTCAGTCACAAAAGGGCAAATATTGTATAAGACCACTACTATAAGAACTCAAGAAGAGGTTTAAACACAGAAGAAAACATTTTTTGATAGTTAACGAGGGTGGGGAGGGAGGGAGAGATGCATTCACTAACTAGATAGTAGACAAGAATTATCTTAGGTGAAGGGAAGGACAGCACAACACTACAGGGGAAGTGAGCACAACTGGACTAAACCAAAGCTAAGAAGTCTCCTGAATACAACCAAACACTTAGAGGGACAGAGTAGCAGGGGTGCAACTTGGGGACCACTGCTTTCAGGGGACATCTAGGTCAATTGGCATAACAAAGCTTATTAAGAAAATGTTCTGCATCCTACATTGGTGAGTGGCATCTGTGGTCTTAAAAGCTTGCAAGCAGCCATCTAAGATGCATCCATTGGTCCCAACCACGTGGAGTAAAGGAGAATGAAGAACACCAAATCACAAGGAAAGTATTAGCCCAGGAGACAGAAAGGGCCACATAGACCAGAGACTGCATCAGCCTGAGACAGAACTAGATGGTGCCCAGCTACCACCAATGACCACCCTGACAGGGAATACAATGACAGTCCCTGATGGAGCAGAAGAAAATTCTAGTAAAAAGACCAGACTTAATGGTCTGACAGAACCCCAGAAAGTATGGACCTCAGACTCTCTGACAATCCAGAACTAAAACCATTCCCAAGGCTAACTCTTCAAACAAAGATCAGACTGGACTATGGGACATAAAATGATACTCGTGAAGAGTGTGCTTCTTAGCTCAAGTAGATACATGAGACTAAATGGGCCTCTCCTGTCCAGAGGTGAGATGAGAAGGCAGACAGGGTCAGGAGCTGGCTGAATGGACACGGGAAATCAGGGGTAGAAGGGAGCAGTATGCTGTCACAGTATAGGGAGAACAATCAGGGTCACATAACAATTTATGTATAAATTTTTGTATGAGAGACTAACTTGAATTGTAAACTTTCACTTAAATTACACAATAAAATAAAGAAAAGAAATTATTCTAATGTGAAGATGAGAAGGTAAGGGGGCAGGCAAACTGGAATACAACCAGAATGGAATGTATGAGAATAATGACACATTGTGAAAAATGTTGCCACTATCACTGAATAACTTGTGCAGAAATTGTTAAATGGGAACCTAATTTGCCATGTAAACTCTCACCTTAAACATAATAAAATACTAAAAAAAAAAAAAAAAAAAAAAAAGTAGTCATGTAAGCTCACCGAGAACATGTCTCTTTGAATGAACAGGTGCCTGCCCAGGCCCTCTGGCTGTCAATCCCAACTGAAGGCCTCCCCTGTGTGCCCCACCTCGCAGTGTCTGCTCACCACTGTGTGACATCCCAATGACTATTTATTTGATCACATTAGGCTTTGCTTTGTATGACATGAAATCATTGTAAAATAATGCATTATTAAGTGTGTTTTCAAATAAAGGGGGAAATTTTTTTTTTAATTGCTGACTGATGGATTAAATAGATGGATGAATGAGTAAATGAATGAACCAAATACTTTTAGGAAGTTCCTTGGTCTGTGGCTGTAGAGAACAAAGCAGGGATGGTAAATTCAGCAAAAGGACATCTAGTACTTCTTGGTTATACTTCAGCAAAGATAACAGTACCTTTACACAGTAAATGTCAATAAGTTTCATGAATGTATTAATGCATTTGATGTAAGCCACTTTAATTACATGCTAAGTTCAAAGGACAGTACTTGTCACAAAAGATGGTATCTAAGGAGAGAATTTATTTACTATTAACATAAAATTCTTTATTATTACTTTAGTTCCATACCATTAGGAAAGTTTGGTAAAATTTATGAGAGGGGACAAAGCTTCCTGTAATAAATGAGAGAATGTAGGCTCAAGTTCTCTCCTTCCCTTCTAACAGAAGCAATTAGTGAAGAAGCAACCACAGATGCCTCAAAGGGGTGGGGACAGGACTAAAAAGGAGAAGTCAGGATAGCAAATTAAAGCCTCTAAAAGTCAACCTTGCTTCTCCACCTCCTTGCCAATGGCCCTAAGTCAGGCCCTCATCCTGCCTCAATTGTATTTTTTCAAGTTTCTACTCCTAAGTCTGGTCTCTGCTCCATTTAATCTACCCTCTACACAGGAACCAGAATAATTTTTCCAAAATGAATCTGACCATGTCACTCCGGTTTAGAGCTCTGCTCCCTCATTCCCTAGCAAGATCACACACAAGGTTCTTTCTGATCTGACTCCATGCTCTCTCTCCAACTTCAATTCCACAATTCACCCTCAGGCATCTTATACTCCTATGAAAATAGACCACTTGCCATTTCCTGAAAGTGCCATATTCCTGTAAACACTCTTCCCTTTGCCTGCAATGCCCCTTCCCCTCTTTACTACCTGGCCCAGCTAAGTAGCAACTCTTCTAAGAGGGCTTAGGATTCTTGGGTGGTACAAATGGTTAACATACTCAGCTGCTAACTGAAAGGTTGGCAGTTCCAGTGCATCCAGAGGTGTCTAAGAAAAAAGGCCATGTGATCTACTTCTGAAAAATTTACCTCTGAAAACCCTATGGAGCACAGTTCTATTCTGATGCACATGGGGTCACTATGAGTCAGAATCAACTGGTTAAGAAGCCTTAGCTGACATACTCAGGCAGACAGAAAAAAAAAAAAAAAAAAGACTGCAATTCTCACACAGCATTCTATACCTATAATAACCATCCTATTAAATTATAATAAGCTGTTTAGATATCTGTCTCCTTCACTAGCTCAGAACTTCCTGAGAGCAGGAACTCTCACTCATCGCTTTCTTCCCAGCATCTCCATGGTGCCTGTCATCTGGTAGGTGTTCAGTCAATATTGGCTGACTTCAAAATGCAGGTCTTTAGAGGCTGCTCCTAACATGGATGATTTCTAGACTCAGTTTATTTGTTCTGTTTTGTTACTTAGGCCTGGTCTGTAGAGGCCAATTCTCTCCTCTATTTGGGCCGCTCCATGACTGAACAGACATACTATAGTTTGGGGACAAAGCTGAACAACTCTGGCCAAGAACTCAGAGCCATAAATCCAGCTACAACTCTAGCCTGTGATGGCAATACTGGCTTCACTCCAAAAAGAGCTTGTCAGGCATCAGTTAACACCACTCAGCCCAATTCTAATCTAGAATCATTCTCCCACCTCACCTACCCCTCCACTAAAATCATAAGAATAAGGAATACTACCTAAGGAGTTCCTACAGTTCCTCAGACACTGCCTCCAGCCAGGCCCACTTCCCTCCTGCCCCCCACCAGACCTCTCTGTCTCCCAGATCCCATTGCCCCAATGCATGCCGAGCCTCCCCAAAGTCTCAGTGATCCACGAATTTCAAGTTTCACCCAGAATCAGTTATCTCATTCCAATAGGGCACACACCCAGGTAACTCCAGGCCCTGACCCTTGGTGCCTATGCCCTGAGTAGTCCCCTCCACACTGTGAGTTGACACAGGAATGGTGTTCTACCGACAGGGATCTTTTGCCTGACATGAGCCTCACTGAATCCAGAGTCCATGATCCCCCTAGATCCATACATTAGAAATTATTGGGTGTATAATAAATATGAATTCACATGTCACAATTTGAGTCTATTTGTACCACAAACCTGTTACAGTTAAACTTTTCTTTGTGACTGATTTTTCCATTTTTACATATTATTTTAAGCAAAGCCTTGGACAGATATGCTGCCTATGCAGACTCAAAGCCAACTTAGTAGTCCTAAAACAACAGACTCTTGGCCACTAAACTTCTGGCTAGTCCTGTAATAGAGAATAGAGAAAAATTTCACTAATTGTTATTGACAGTAAAATGACTATGCCTCTTTACAAATGGGGAAGAAATGATTGGCATAAATCAACTTTGCTTCTCAGTGACTCTCTAGAGAATTAAATAACTGAAGAATCAGACAACAATTTTCTTTGACGACGACCATTCATATTAAATGAAAAGCTGAAGAGTTAAGTCTCAAAGGGAAAGAAAATGAATATCTGTGAGGGCAACTACTCATTCCTGATTATACAGTAAAAAGAGACTAAAATACGATAGTAAACATTTTAGAATGTCAGATTACAAATTACGGGTATTTTACATTTTCAGGGTAACATTTTTTGGAAAGCCTAATATGAATCAGTCATTAAGGTAGGAGCTCATTCATATGGTCACCAAAAACCTCACACTGCTGAGCATAATTTAAAATCAGTGGTTTTCTAACTAGTGTGCATCAGAATCACCTGAAGGGCTTTTAAAAAACAAATCGCTGGGCCCCATTCCTAGAGTTTTTGATTCAGTAGGTCTGGGTAGGGTCTAGAATTTGCATTTCTAACAAGTTCCTGAGTGATGTTGATGCTGCTGGTCCAGGGACCACACTTGAGAATCACTGAATTAGATGATCTCAGTTGAACAATGACACACAGACTCTAAATAGATTTAAAAAAAAAAACATAGGAATCTCTAGCCACTTAATATGTCCAAATGAAGACGTATGGACTCTGACCATCTGCTGGGCTGCTCGGCCAGCCGTGCTGCCCTACAGCTACATTTTGGGTTTTTAGGAGGATATGGCCAGAGGTCGATATGTCTGAAACATGGATCTGACTGATACTAGGCTCACCAGTAGGTCTTTTCTCCATGAGTACCTCTGCACCTGCCCCCAAATTCTCTTTCAGTCTCAACCTCAGACTAGTCACAAGCTTCGAAGAGTGAAAATCAAAGAAGCTTTTGAACAATTAAAAGGCTAGGAATTCACATATAATAGTCATGACCTACTTTTATTTTTCTAAAACTTTTATTTTATTTGAATATTATCCCTTTTTTAATTCTTGCCTTTTTCGAAAGTTTCATCAACTCATTTTACAACTTTGCCCCTCTGGGCTGAAAATTAACACAGAAAAAGAGATATTGTGACCTTGTATTTGGCCTAATAAAACAGTAACAACACACTCTATGGGTGGTTAAATCTGATATTGTTTTTGTGCTGAATTTTCTGTAGTAATTCAATTAAAAATTCTATTGGCCAGCCACCAGAAAGCATACAGATCACCAAAGTTTTATAGTATTTCATATTTGGTCTCAAAATAGTCTCTATTAACTTGTTGCTGTTAGGTGCCGTCGAGTCGGTTCCAACTCTATTAACTTGGTGTCTTTATTTACTAACCTAAATGTTTCAAGTAGAGTTTCTCCCAAACATAATTGAAGATAATCTTTTGTATCTGTGATGTTTAAAAATCTCTGATGTTGGCATACATCATTACAGTGCTTAAAATTCCCATTAAAGAAAAACAAAAATCAGAAACTACAAAAATTATGCTAATCTGACCACTGCAATATCACTGTTTCTTACAGGTTTTGGGATAACACTTAAGGTTGGCTCCTCTATGACCTTTTTTAATCAGTGAGGCCTCTGGAAAAGGAATATTGCCACTCAAGGCAAGCTGCAGCCATTCAGAATTGCTGACTCTTTGGGTCCCATCTAATCTTGCCAGGTTCCTAGCCAAAGAGTCAATAATCCTGGGCTCTCTTCATGCTTTCTCTAATGACAGCCTTGGAGCATTCCAGAAAACTTTAGCACTTCCTTTTTTAACCATGAACTGCACATAACTCTTCAAAATTCCTAGTCTATAATTTCTCATAAAACTCTTTGAGATCCTCTGGTGAAGATAAATGGCAAAAATTATTGGACTTTAAATTGTGATCCTTCAATGTTATATGCACTGGTTCATAACTCTGTCTTTGGTTCCCTCATGAAACTAAACCACAAAGCCATTCCTTTCATTTCAAGCTTAACAGCACACATGCCCATAGGTGAAGCAATATAAGCACTCTTGAGTAATTTCTCAAAACCGAATCTCTTCTGTTAAAACAGACTTGGAACTTAGTAGTGTATAATCTCTCCTCTGAACCTGTTTAGTGTGTAGTTCTTCGGCCACCCAAGTAGAATAGTGAGGATAATAAAGTTCATGTGTTCAAGTGAGACAGTCCTAAGGGCAACCTGAAATTACAGAACTTAGGTTTGAGTCTCAGCTCTACCAACCACTGCTACCTGGACAAGTCAACAAGCCACGTGACTGGGTTTTGGGGTGGCGGAAGGGCTTCAGATTTACATTTTTTTCTTCTTTTTTTTAACTTCAGGTTCAAAGAATTAGTTTAATCAAAGTCATTGGCTCATGAAACACTCTCATCATTACTCTATGCACGGTCCCCTTTTGTATTTATTGCCTTAAATGTTCATTTTTAACATACACACTCTTTGGTATATACCTGAAAAATTTATGCAAAAGGTACACTAGAAAACCACACATAAATGCTCACAGAGGCACTATTTACAATAACAAAAGCATGGAGAAAAGTCCAAAAGCCTACTGTCAGGACATTGTGGTAGACTCTCACAATGGAACAGCAAACAGCAGTTAAATGAAGAAACCACAGTTACCTATGACAATATGAAGTCATTTGATGTTTCTGACTGTTTTGTGTTCTTAAATGGAGACAATAATACCACTTAATTTTTTTCTGAGGATAAAAACAAATACTGTATAAAAAATCCCTTGAAAAATATAATTACTGAACGTTATCTCTCCTATATTCTCCGTTACTTCTTGGTTTATAAAAAAAAAATCTCTACTGTCAAAGTGAAGAACAAGAAGGTAATATAATCTGGAAGATACAAATTTGCAGTCACACTATTAGGGTTCAAATCCCTAATCCAACACTTATTTTCTCTGTGGTCTCAGGTAAATTAATTAACTTCAGTTTTCTTACATGTGAAGTGGGAGCCAAATTAGTACCTGTTTACCTGTTGCCATCAAGTTATTTCCAACTCATAGCGACCCTATAGGACAGAGTTTCCAAGGCTATAATCTTTTTTTTTTTAAATTGTACTTTAGATGAAGGTTTACAGAACAAACTAGTTTCTCATTAAACAGTTAGTACACATATTGTTTTATGACATTGGTTACAACCCCATGACATGTCAACACTCTCCCTTCTCAGCCTTGGGTTCCCTATTACCAGCTTTCCTGTCCCCTCCTGCCTTCTAGTCCTTGTCCCTGGGCTGTTGTGCCTCATTAGTCTCATTTTGTTTTATGGGGCTGTCTAACTTTGGCTGAAAGGTAAACCTCCGGAGTGACTTCATTACTGAGCTAAAAGGGTGTCTGGGGGCCATATTCTCGGGTATCTCCAGTTTCTGTCAGACCAGTAACTCTGGTCTTTTTTTGTAAGTTAAAATTTTGTTTTACATTTTTTCCCAGCTCTGTCCTGGACCCTCTATTGTGATCCCTGTCAGAGCAGTCAGTGGTGGTAGCTGGGTACCACCTAGTTGTGCTGGACTCAGTCTGTGAAGGCTGTGTTAGTTGTGGTCCATTAGTCCTTTGGACTAATCTTTCCCTTGTATCTTTAGTTTTCTTCATTCTCCCTTGCTCCGGAAGAGGTAAGACCAGTGGAGTATCTTAGATGGCCACTCACAGGCTTTGAAGACCACAGATGCTACTCACCAAAGTAGAATGTACAACATTTTCTTTATAAACCATGTTATGCCAATTGAGCTAGATGTTCCCTGAAACCATGGTCCCCACAGCCCTCAGGCCAGCAGTTCGGTCCCTCAGGGAGTTTGGAAGTGTCTATGGAGCTTCCATGACCTTGCCTTGTACAAGTTGTGCTGGCTTCCCTAGTACTGTGTACTGTCTTACCCTTCACCAAAGTTACCACTTAGCTATTGTCTATTTAGTGTTTTTCCATTCCCATCCCTTCCCTCCCTCGTTACCATCAAAAATTGTTTCATGTGTAAACCTTTTCATGAGTTTTTACAGTAGTGGTCTCATACAGTATTTGTCCTTTTGAGATTGACTTATTCCATTCTGTATAATGCCCTCCAGATTCATCCAGGTTATGAGATGCTTGGCAGATTCATTATTGTTCTTATCATTGTGTAATACTTCATTATGTGTATGTATCATAGTTTCTTTATCCATTCATCTGGTGATGGGCATCTAGGTTGTTTCCATCTTTTTGCTACTGTGAACAGTGCTCCAAGGCTGTAATCTTTACAGAAGCAGAGTGCTACGCTACATCTTTTTCCCACAGAGGGGCTGGTGGGTTCCAAACGCTGACCTTTTGGTTAGTAGCTGAGTACCTAACCACTACACTACAAGGGTTCCTTTAGCGTCAACTTAAGAGTGCTTAAATAAGGTAACCAAAGTGCTTAGTACACTGCCAGATACACCATAATAAGTGCTCACATTGGTATAGCTATTACATTAACAGGGATTCTTTTACTTTTGTCAGATGGACAGTGCTGCTTTCCCCTTTATTTGCCCCTCACTCTCCCAACACATACAAACACACACACACACACACACACACACTCACACAGACATCTATTTTCTTTGCCTGCCCTTTAGCACCTCCTACCTAGATTAGGCCTCCACTGAAGGCAGTAAATAAGCACAATAAATAGGCCTAGCATTTCTATCTTGGACATGAGAACAGAAACAGAAAAAATTTAGCTAGATTATCAAAACCAAAAAATCCGTTGCTATCGAGTCGATTCTGACTCATAGTGACCCTATAGGACAGAGTAGAACTGCTAGACTATTGTACCCTTAACTATAAAATTCCTCCCAGGAGAATTTTACTCATAATTTCCATTAAAAGTGAGATTCATTTGTATTTGATTTTTAAAAGACCTGCAAATGGGGAAAGGCAATCATTTTCATAACTCACATAGGGTAATAAAAAATGTGGGAAAAATTCTTTAAATGTAAAACCACCTAAATGGAATAAAATGATTAGACTACAGTGATTGAAACATAAACATTTTGAAGGACAAATTTTACATTTCTAGAATGAATGAATCAATTTTTCAGGTTTAAACCAAGCAACTGCATGAGTAGGTCATAATGGAAGTATCTGGAACCTGAAACTAGGCCTGCCCATCAGGGAGGATAGCCTGGCTGCAGGTGCTGGGAAGATGTGCAGTCTGGCAGGCAGAACAAAGTATCTGAAGAATATGTTGGTAATCCAGCAAGGAAATTGGCATCAGGAAGCAAACATGAAATAGCGGAAGTTCACTCAGTATGAAAGTACAGGAGGGTGCCAAGGAATCCAGAAGCAAACTATGTCCCAAAATTTAGGCAGTCAGCATCAGACAGCTGAATCTGAGACAGCAGAGCCTCAGTCAGCCTATGGTGCAGGCAATGGAACCCTGTGCTGAGAAAGAGGAGAAATGGCAAATGTGAGGTGGGGTCTTAGGTGTTCTTAGAGGACCTGGGCAAACCTGGTAAAATTCCTAAGATAGGGACTCAGTCCTTGGGAACGAGACAAGAATCTAGCTACAAGAACTGCAGTGCAAGGTAGATCATGAATCCAAGGGACAACTGACATATACAACTCTAGAAATCATGGCATAAGCAGATGAGAAGCCAGACTGAAATGATGTAAGGAACAAAAGTGTTGGGTTAGAGCACCTTAAATGCCTCCTCTTCCAGGTCAAGCCTGGCCACAGAGACCTTTGGAGTAGGAGGCTCCACGAGTAGGATGCAGTCATGATGAGAGGAAGGCTGCAAAGACTGGAGAACAGGAAGGACCTGACAATAACAAGACCAGGAAACTCAGGCATGCAGTTCAGATATTATTACAATCACTGTAAGTATCTAGACACTTTTTAAACAACAAGTAGTAGCACTCTTATTTAAACCAAATCCCTGTACAACCACCACAAAAATAATTAGGAAAAAGTCCACGCAAGCTTTGTTTTAATGAACTCGACTTGAGTAAGAAAGATAGGCTATTTTTGCTCCCCTGCCCACAGAAAATGAAAAAAGCAATCCTTTCTGTATTTTTCTTTCTTTTCATTAGTATGTAAATTTAATCTATGAGAATGACCTACCTTTCTGAATTCTTCTCATCTCTGAGATTTAAAAAAAAAAGGAAATTTTTTTGCCCTTGTCTGCCCTGTAAAGAACAATAAAGACATTTTTCTGGTCTTTGTCATTTCTTCTGAGAACAATAGCTTCTAACAGGGCCTTAAAGTGTTGAACCCTGATAATAAAAATGCAATATAAAAGTTATTTACATAGTTAGCACCCCACTATGATCTACTGCCCGCCATAAATTGGCGCACACACAAAAATGTCTGCCATACCCGTGGCCCAATGCATTTAGGAGAGAATTGCCACAGGGCCATCCTTAGAAGTCCGGGATCTCCCTCTTTTCTGGTGTGAACCCTCATTAAATGAAGAGTAGTTTCATAAGCCAAGCATGCCCCCTTATGCTGTAGCAGCCTATCCTATACAAGCACAATGACCAGTGGCAGCCTGGACCACTAGAACCACGTAGATGCAACAAGCATAAACAACTGGCAAGTGTCTTCACAGCCGACATCAGCATGTCCTAATGAATGAGTGATCTTTGGCTCAGTAGGTATTCATGAGCAACTTCCGGAATGCTCCAAAGCTGATAATTAACAACTGTGTACTGCAATTAATTTCTATTTATGCCTTAGATATTTAGGCAAGATACTCTTGTGTTATGAAGTTTATATAATAATATAATATGGGGCTCAATCTGAAATCTCACTGAGCTTCATTCCCCAATCCTCATCCCTTTTTGCCTTGCTCACCTGTTCCGGTAATTCTTGGTATACGCGGACTCTGAGATTTGTTATTTTGTCAGGCTGGACCCTGCCCCAATCCTTTCTCAGCCATTTCAGAGTGAGTTTACAGCCATCTGTAAGCCACTCCATCCCTTTCCTTAAAAAGTGATAAGCAGAGAGCTTTAATAATGGTCTTTGCTGCTTACTTCTCAAATGTGAAGTCCCACTGTTCAGTATCAGTGTAGAGGAGAATCCAGCCTGATTCCTCAGGCCCAACTACCACTTCCTCTCACAAGTGCCCACGTTATGGCAGAGTCAACTCAGTCCCCTTCTGCCCAGGTCTCTTAGGGTTTCTCTATCCTTTTCCCAGACACTGGTGACCCAGGAGAAAAGAGAAGAGAGCTCTGCTCTGTATCCTATTCAGCCAGCTTAAGGGCTTGCTTCCATCTTGTCCTGCTGGCACCTCTGAAGGGCCAGGCCTCGCGCTAGCTGTTGGGGACACACAGATGAATTAAAAACAAGCAAACATAGTCCTAGTTTCATGGAGCTTTCAGTCTAGCGGCCAGGTAGCAGTGCTCTGACTTCCTACTTTTAGACAAAAGACCAGAAGAATTACTGTGGAAATGAGAATCCTATTTGGAAGTAGGCCAGACTTTTTTTTAAAATATAATTAATGGGTATTTCTAGCGGTAGAAGTCTGCTTAAAAGTTACTTTAAAAAAAAAGGATTTATACCTGTTGCTGTTTGTTTGCAGGCCCAGACAGAAAAACCGTTTCTAAAGATTTTGTCACAGTGTAATGCAATACCCCTTGATTGTTGCTCCAGGTGCCTTTCCCTCATTGAAATCCGTCATTAAAAAAGGCCCCTACATGTCATGTGAAATGAAATGAAGACGAATCAGAGAAAGTCCTTTTCCCACCTTCTGAAATTGGCACTAGTAAAAATGTACTCATGAAATTTTGTTTCTAATACAAACATCAACTTTTTACCAAGCAGCAAAGCTTTCTTTCATTTTCTTGTTAACCTTTTTCTGAGTATAAAAGTAATACGTGCTCATTGCAGAAAACTGAAAAATATAGGACATATAAAAATAAGAAGAAAACACCTATAATCTCACTAACCAGCAATAATCACTTTTAACATTTAGGGTTATTTGCTTCAGTCTTCTTTATTTTTCCATATACATAAGTATATATTCATTTTGCATACCTGTGATCATGCCATGTGTGTAATTTTGTATCCTGCTTTTTATTCTCACCATTACACATAAAAATACTTCCTTGTATATTCAAATATTATTTGAAAACATAAGCAAGACTAAATCTTCATACTTACAATAAGTCTCTTTCTCCCATTAATCTAAGTCCTAATATTTTAGGAGACCTACTTCTCATTTACTCTAAACCAACCTTAAGATCACCCAAAGAAAAAGGAAAAAGAGAAGGAGAGGAAAGTACGGATAATAAAGTCTCTGAAATGAACTGAGGAATAAGGTACTCCTGCAAACTGCACGTCCCTCCCTAAAGAGAATTCCAGCAAGCTCAGAAGAGGGGGAAGGGGAGCGTTGTCCATATCTCCCTTCAAACCTAAACATACCTTTAAGATTGTACACTACAGTCCAGGCTCCAGGCTATGCACTAAACTACTCCTGGAATCATGTATGTAAAGACTTTTTTGCATGTAAAAAAAAAAAATCATAAAGCTCAGCATTCCATTTCGAAAACTCAATTGCACAAACACAGCATGAGGCAACCTGGCTTGACAGCAAGAAAAAATTTTAAGAAATTCAGTAGCTCTTATTTTGTATAGAGTTTGCAGGTGACAAATATTTTCTTTTTTATTTTAATTTTAAGATAAGGGTGTACTATTTTGAACATAGTTTTATTATTGATTTGGTCATAAAATCAGCACATTTCATTCAAACCATTTTCTTTTATAGTTTATCCTCTGAAAACTCTGTGAGGTAAGTAGACGAATACTGCTACATAGTTTGAAAAGATAATGTCATTAACATTCTGGAAATGTTAAGTGACTCACTTGACGTCACATAGGAGGTCAAAGAACTGGGGTTAGAAATTTCTGACTCAAATCCATCACTCTTTTCAGGTAAGGCTATTTTAAGCATTTTCCATAGAAATATGGTTTGTCTATATTCTGTCCTGTTCAGAAATGTATAGCAGTATACCCAGTATTGTCACAAAACACATTTTAGGATAAAAGTGGACAGTCTTGAGGTGGCTCCAGAGGAGGGAGATCAACATTGCCAGAACTATAGAAACTATGTTCTATGACCAACAATGGAGGAAGGAACTTGGTATATTTAGCCTGGAAAGAGAAGACAGGAGGAGGTAAGAGAGTTCTTTTGAAGTTTGAAAGCTGTCACATGGACAGGTGGGTGGACTAGTTCCACGGCGCTCCAAACATCAGGCAAGAACAATGGATAGAAGTTGAAAAGAAATGTGTTCCTGCACAATAAGAGATCTGTCTTCTGAACCAACGGAACCATTCAACTGCGGAGAAAACTGCTCTATGTGAACTCCCCTGCACAGGAAGAATTTAAGGAAAAGCTGGAGGGATGCTGTAACGACTTTTTGATTCCTATATTTCCAGGCTATTTTTCCCATGTTTGTCTTGGCCACTACTGCAACACATAGTGCACAGAATGTGACGGAAGAGAAACTATGACGAGCTAGGTGCTTCCAAACTGTGTTCCTGGATGACAAGAACCACCTGGGGCAGTTGGTAGCCCACTGAAAATCAGAAACCTCAGGGCCTTGGAGGCAGTGTCTGGGAAACTGCTGGTTTTAAAAAGTGCCCCAGGTGATATTTATCATCCCGGAAGTTTGAGAAACACTTTTCAAATACATCACTTCATTTAATCCTCCAAACAATCCTGCAAGGTAGATGAGAAAACTGAGGTTCAGAGTTATTTAGTGATGTGCCCAAAGCCACATGGCTATTAAGTAGTACAGCAGGGATTCAAACTCAAGGACTTTAATCTGTAACATGAGATCTTACTCTCTATGAGATTCTGGAAGAAATAAGGGAATGGGGTAACTTGGAAGATTTTATTAGATGTGCATTTTGGATTTTTTTTTTTTAATAAGATATGAGTACTTTGCATGGTAAAATGTGGAGGCATGAAATTGGTAGTGTTAGGATTTAGGCAGGGACTAAATCCTAATGTTGCAGTTCACTTTTTTGTCTTTTATGAGTAATTCTGAAGAGTGTACTAACCAAATAATTTCCACATGATTACAAACAGAACAACATTTTAATGTACTTAGCAGAAGTAATTTACATGCATACAATTAATGTGCTAATTTCAGTGATCTTTAGCTATTCATTAAAATAGGCCTGGCAGGTCTTGTACTTGGCAACAATTTGTCAGTCATTTCCTGCTATTATTTTATGTACTCAAAGGTAATCAGCCATCTATAATTTAAGACTTTTCACTAATTAAATAGCCCTTTCTCTAATTCTCTCAAAATCTGAGAGGTCAGTGTATGATAAATATGTTTGTATTTGATACACGTATTCAGAGATGGTGATTTCTCTGTAGGAGGCAACAAACACCAGTATATATGATTGACAGTCTTTTTGACACAGAGTGGAGGGTAATGTTGTTATAATGCACAAGAAAAACCTTTTGACTTAAAATCTGAGCAGCAAAGGAAGAGTATTCTCACTGAGATGGGCTTTATATTCAGCCTTGTGAACCTAGCGAAATGTGTATTTGTGGAACTTCAGGGAATAATAGAAGGATCATCTGTTTTTTCAGGTCCTTGTCCCAGAGATGAAACGGAACGAGGGTTTAGGGAGAAAAGGAGTTAAAGGTTGTGTTTGCAAGAGTGTGTTTGCTAACATTGATCAATGGGTAATTTTGTGATTGTACATTTACTCACATAGAGGTTCAAAAACCAGATCAATAATTAAGCAATGATAAAGATGCCAAAGAAAAGATAATTAATGAAAAATATGGTGGAGGTGCAACCTACCATGCAGTATGAATGCTCCTTCATTCAGTACCCTATAAATATGCATCAGATGGAAAGAGAACATTCCCTTGGAATGTTGTTAGAGCCAGGCAGAATCTCATCAGAACCCATGCTTCAAAGAGCAGTTCTCTTGTCCATGGAAGCAAGTCTGAATTCTCTTGTGTAAAGTCTCTGTAAGCAGTTCCACTCTTGCATTATGCATGATTCCGACATCTTGTAACATGAGCAGCGTTCCAATAGTGTTGTGTTTTTATGATGCTGTTTAGATTAGCATTCTCCTTTGGCCACATAATATCTTGTTATATTTCCGCACACAGCATTTAATTACAGTAGCAATACTGTAACCTAGTTCTGTATAGATAGATAAGGATTTAGTGAAGCCTTTAAAGAATTTCTTGCTTTTAAAGCCATTACTTTGTTCCATCATTTTCATTGAGCCAATTTAATATGTAATGATGAGTGTTAGGCAGGTTCCCAACTCCTTACACCAGGGGAACTGATAATAAGTAATAATGAGCTGTGGTGCAAGTGAATACCAAAATCTATACAACTAACTATTACAGTGGGCATGTCTTTTCTAGCGTGAGAACAATAAAGTTCTTAGATTAAGAAAACTCCAGGAATGGTTAACCCTAAGTAAACATGTGAAGAAGACAATAGCTTCACTCCCTTATCATCCTCTTTGTCTCTCTTCATCCTTTTTGCAGAAGTTCAGGCTTTTCTCCCTATGGACTCCTCCTGCCCTTAAAAAAGGATTTGAAATCAGTCTTTGGCATCTAGATGATATCATGTAAGGAAACTTCCTTTCTTTATTTCACAAGTATTTTAATCTTATTTATTACTTCAGAATGTTACTCACTGTTATGGATGGAATCGTGTCCCCCAAAAATGTGTGTCAATTTGGCTAGGCATGACTCCTAGTATTGTGTGATTGTCCACCATTTTTGTCAGCTGATGTGATTTTCCTACGTGTTGTAAATCCTACCTCTATGATATTAATGAGGCAGGATTAGAGGCAGTTAGTTTAATAAGGCAGGAGACAATCTACAAGATTAGGTTGTATCTTGAGTCAATCTCAAGATACAAAAGAGAGAAGCAAGCAGAGAGACAAGGAGACCTCATACTACCAAGAAAGTAGTGCCAGAAGCAGAGCATGTCCTTTGGACCCAGGGTCCCTATGCTGAGAAGCTCCTAGACCAGGGGAAGATTGATGACAAGGACCTTCCCCCAGAGCCAACAGAAAGAGAAAGCCTTACCCTGGAGCTGGCGCCCTGAATTTGGACTTGTAGCCTCCTAGAAATAAATTTCTCTTTGTTAAAGCCATCCATTTGTGGTATTTCCGTTACAGCAGCACTTGATGACTAACACAGTCACCTATTTAAATTATTTCATCAGTCAGTAGATAGGCATTGGTGGTATGTGGTGATCCAGAAACAGGCTGTATCTACACTGTATTAAAGGTAAAATTAAATGCTTTCAATTAATCTCTTAATTTGGTTCATGAGTCAGAGGATAGAGAAATATTCTTTTTAAACTCGTACTATGCCATTTAAGCATCTTTACTGATGACAAAATAACTATCAAATATGCTCCTTTCCGTGAACTGCAATAGAAAGATCTAAGAAAAGTATGTTTGTGTGTCATATGTGCTATATACATAATGTACTGTATGAAAAGCAACTGTTATATGCCAGTTGTTTAGATGCAGTATCTCATTCAAGAACTCTGCACTTGTGCCCTGGACAAGAGTGCCCAGGTGAGTGAGCAGAAGTCAGGGCTGAAATCTAGCCCAGGTTTTGTTGCCAAGCCCTGAGAAGGAACAATGCTAATCCTAACAAATGAACGCTTTCTACCAACTGGTCTGCCCACAAGGGGCATCTTTTTCTAATTCACACAAAGGCAATGTAGGCACTAGCATTAGCTTTGATCTCATTTTAATCTCAAAACAACCCCATGAAGAATGTGTGCTTATAGATGGAGAAGTTCCAACTTCCACAACTACTAAGACACATCAGAACTTGAAATTAGACCTGTCTGTGTTTAAATAAGGAGCCCTGGTGACACAGTGGTTAAAGCGCTCAGCTGCTAACCAAAAGGCAGGCGGTTTGAACCCCTCCAAGCTGCTCTCGGGAGAAGGATGTGGCAGTCTGCTTCTGTAAAGATTTACAGCCTTGGAAACCCTATGGGGCAGTTCTACTCTGCCCTATGGGGTTGCTATGAGTCAGAATCAATTCGACGTCAGTAGGTTCGGTTTGGTGTTTAAACACCATGCTTCCTCCCAAACAGAAAAAGGGAGGGAAGCTCACATATTTCTTTTATCTGTGTCTGCTTAGCTCAATTGTTTGGAGCACGTTGAGAATGAACTACAAAGTCAGCAGCTTTAATTAAAGGCAGTGAACTACGTGCTAAGTCATGGCTGCAGTCTATAAATGGTATGCTTTGAAAGGCAAAGCAATGAGAAGGGCGTTGGATAACATAGGACAGTGGCTCTCAAACTTCAGTGGGCTTCAGAATCACCTTGGAGGGCTTGTTAAATTGAGATCACTGGACACCACCCTCAGAGGTTCGTATTCAGAGGTCTGGAAAAGACTAAAGATTAGCATTTCTAACAGGATTCCAGGTGATGCTGATACTGACCATCTGGGACCACAATAGAATATGTAGTGTAAAGGATCTATTGATTAAAAAGAACAACAAAAACCTGTCTGCAAGTGAGTCAAGAGTGTTATGAAAACAGCACAGGTTTCGTGTCTCATTTTCCCTCTGTTCAGATCAAGTTGTTTGCTGGATTATAATGGTGCTTTCTATTTACAGTCACACTATATTAAAGATTAAAATAACAATAAAGGGTAAGAGGGTATCAAATTGAACAGGTTTGGTGTTGGATGCTCTGCTTAATATTACTATCTTTCGGAGAAACGGTACTGCTGGAAATATGGGGAAAAGAATAAAGGATTGAGGTCTTGCCTCACTATTTCCATATTTATTCTTGCCCCTCCACTTATTTTTCATATATGGACATCACAGTTAATCTCAAAGCATTTCTCTCAGGATCCTTCCTAAAGTATAAAATAAATATTCCAATAAAATGTTTAGTGGAGTGTATCCCGTTTCCAATTAAAGAAACATGCTTGTACGTTATCATGAATTCCTTCCACAAAACAATTCCTTTATGCAGAAACACTTCACAGTAAATGTTAAAATAACTCTATCTTATCAGGATAACTTAAAGCAGAGTGCCTGGTGAATGTCCCTACTCCCTCCCTACACACACAATCTACATGAAATAACTTGATCTTGTCTGCATATGCAGTCAGTCAGTGTGGCGTGAAAGGTGTTGTCAATCATCTTAATAACCTGTACGTATCACCCCATAATCAGTACGGCTAGTGCACCGAGTGATCACATAAACCAATTCCGTCAATGCGTACTGAGTGATTATCCAGGGCCGCCATCCGTTTATCCACAGGAGATCCAGAATAGCTTTGACCTTAATTTTTTTTTTAATGACCCTACTTCCTTTTGTCCTTTCTGCACTTTTACTCTTCTTCTAGCAAATCTCAATTCTCCCACTCTCTTAATAACATGAAAACACACGATGAGGCAGTCTATTTTCTGAATGGTAGAACAGTAGATTCACACCATCTAATTAGAGCTAATTTAAGAGGGCTTTCTTACTCTTCAGGATTAAATCCCTTAAGGGAAATAGTGATGCAAATGTTTGATGTCTAACTCAGCTGGGTGGCTCACCTCTGGAGTTCTTAGTTATCTCTGGGGAAAAAATCAGACAGGTAGGTTTCTCTTGATTGGAATGAAAGCAACATTGTTCTGACAGTCTGATCAAAATTCAGGAAATCAAGTTTTTTTGGCTCTGAGTTACTGACAAGTCTGTCTCTGGCTTTAAGGACAGCCTTACTTGGAGAGGTGTTTTCTTTGATAAGGATGTCAACCTTACACAGGGATCGTACTGTAGCAACTAGGTCTCCCTCGCTTTATTAAAGCCACCAATAGAAGGTTATACGGTTTTCATGTGAACTACGAGAAATGAGAATTTTCTAAGGCTTTTTCAAACGGACAAATTAATGAGAAATTTTTAATAGAAAAAAATGGTAATTGTGGCCCTCTGAAACGGACCTAAAAGTCAATATATAATACGAGGAAGTCACACTAGAAGGCTACGGTATATCCTTGTACGTATCACAGACCAAAGACAGAAGGCTAATTAACAAGAGGACAGACTTTAAAAAGAATCAGGCGGGGCCAAGATGGTGCAGTAGTCAGATGCTTTCAGTGGACCCTCTTACAACAAAGACCCAAAAAAACAAGTGATTCGATTATATATGGCAATCTGAGATCCCTGAACATCAAAGGAAGAGTTCAGGAACCAGACTGAGTGGCAGGGGGAGGGAGGGATGGTTCAGAAGCAGTGAGGAGTTCCTAGACCTGACCTGGCAAGAGCCTGAGCCCTTCAGGCCTGATAAGCTCCGGAGTGAGCAGTAAGGCAGGCAAGCGGCCATGCTCTGGAGGCACGTTTTCCGCACCGGGCTGAGAGTCTACAAGGCCAGCCAGAACCAGTCAGAAGCAGCACTCATCAGCGAAAGGTACGTACTTGCATACAGCCTACCCCGTCGATCAAAAACACCGCCCTTAGGGAAGAACCTCTCTCCCATTTACCTCCCTGCTCCCTGCTCTGCACTAGGTCCTGGACCAACTTCAGCAACTGCTGAGTCCCCTGGGCCACAAGTAGGATCCATCACACAACCAGAGCCATTCTCCCTATCTTGGACAGTGAACAAATTAACAAATGGGAACAAATAAACCGCTGGCTCCCCTAAGCCAGGAACCCGGGGAACACACAGCTTCTTTGCCTACGCACAGGCATAAGGGATCCATGGACTTTGAGTGCCTTAACTCCTACATAGACTTGTGTGGGCCCATCTCAACAGCGTAGGCCCTCATTACCGCAGTACAACAGGATATACACCAGAACTCTAATTGAACTGTTTCAGCTGTGAAGTGGCAGGTTCTTGACTTTTGACACCGCTCTGCCCATTAAGAAGGGTCTTCACCTACCCACATCCGGGGCCTGAGGACTGGTGGCTCCACCTACGCCACCTATCCACCTGCAACAGGGGCCCACGAATAAGAGGTATCCCCCAGCCTTTACAGCAAACAGCATTAGGTGCTCATACTACAGCTGCAAAAATGACCCACCTACGTGCTCTAGCGAACAGGGACATGCCTTCCTCCTGGACACTCAGGGGCAGCCGTCAGCCCTCTCCCTTGCTCAGAGTGTGTCCCCCTGCTGCAGCCAGATGCCTTTGCCTACACCAATCACCCATGCCTGTCTAGGACTGTGAGTGACAGCCTACACCACATACTTGGTGGCTATCTACCTGGGCACCTGAGCTGAATCCATACAGGAGGAGTGGGCAGATTCCTGAGCTCACATACCGAGTAACAAATCTAACCACCTGGTGACAGGACATTAGAACATCAAAGGTGCCAATAATCAAACTAGCTTATATGAGCAGTCTATTTGGGCATATCAAAACAAAACAAGAAGCTAGGACACAGTAAGCAAACATAAAATAAATAAATATAATAACTTATTGATGGCTCAGAGACAACAGTCAATATCAAATCGCATAAAGAGGCAATCCGTGA
>NW_004443991.1:15339695-15342307 GCF_000243295.1 Trichechus manatus latirostris
AAGGAAATTAAGCAAAACACAGAACACGCAATAGAGGAAATTAAAAAGATTAGAGAAGAGCATAATGACAAATTTAACAGGCTGCAAGAATCCATAGAGAAAAAGTAATCAGAAATTCAGAAGATTAACAATAAAATTTCAGAATTAGACAACTCAATAGAAAGTCACAGGAGCAGAACTGAGGCAATGGAAGTCAGAATAGTGAGACTGAAGATAAAGCACATGACACCTACTTATTTGAGGACAGATCAGATAAAAGCATTTAAAAAAATGAAGAAACCCTAAGGATTATGTGGGACTCTATCAACAGGAATAACCTACGAGTGATTACAGTACCAGAACGGGGGGGATAACAGAAAATACAGACAGAATTGTTGAAGATTTGTTGGCAGAAAACTTCCCTGATATCATGAAAGATGACAAGAAATCTATCCAAGATGCTCATCAAACCCCACATAATCTAGATCCCAAAAGAAAGTCACCGAGACATATTATAATCAAACTTGCCAAAACCAAAGATAAAGAGAGAATTTTAAGAGTGGCTAGCGATAAACAAAAAGTCATCTACAAAGGAGAGTCAATAAGAATAAGCTCGGACTACTCAGTAGAAACTATGCAGACAAGAAGACAATGGGATGACATATATAAAGCCTTAAAGAAAAAAAACATTAAGCCAAGAATTATTATATCCAGCAAAACTGTCTCTCAAATAAGATGGCGAAATTAGGGCATTTCCAGATAAACAGAAGTTTACGGAATTTGCAAAAACCAAACCAAAATTGCAATATTGAAGGGAGTCCTCTGGTTAGAAAATCAGTAACATCAGATAACAACCAAAGACTAGAACACATGACAGAGTAACCAGATATCAACCAAGATAGGGAAGACACAAGAGTAAACTAAAGCTAAAACACTGAAAATAGGGAAACAGATGTCAATATGTAAAAGATGACAACATTCAAACAAAAAAGAGACTTAAAAAATGCAAACATAGGATTTTTATATGGAGAGGAAGTCAAGGCAATATAAAGAAATAAGAGTGGTTTTCAATTAGAAAATATGGGAAAATATAAAGGTACCCACAAATGAAACTAACAATCTTACACATCAAAATAAAAAACATGAAAAACATAAAGACTGAGCAAATACAAAATCAATAACAATGAAAAAGATGAAAAGAAAATACATAAAAACCACTCAGCACAGAAAATTAAGTGGAACAAAGAAACTGTCAACAAAAAGACATGCACTAAACTCATACCTGTCAATAGTTACACTGAATGTAAATGGATTAAAAGCACCAATAAAGAGACAGAGAGTGGCAAAATGGATTAAAAAACACGATCCATCTATATGCTGCCTATAATAGACAAACCTTAGACTTAAAGACATACACAAACTAAAACTCAAATAGAAAAAACTGTATCAAGCAAACAACACACAAAAAAAGAGTAGGAGTGGCAATATTAATCTCTGACAAAAATAGACTTAAAAGTAAAATCTACCACAAAGGATAAGGAAAGACACTATATAATGATTAAAGGGTCAATACACAAGAAGGACACAACTATAATAAGTATTTACACACCCAACGAAATGGCTGCAAAATACATAAAACAAACTAACAGCATGGAAAAGAGAGACAGACAACTCCACAATAGTAGTAGGAGACTTCAACACACCACTTTTGGTGAAGGACAGAACATCCAAAAAGAAGCTCAATGAAGACACAGAACAGATAAATGCTACAATCAACCAACTTGATCTCACAGATACCGAAAACTCTACCCAACACCAGCCAAGTATACTTTCTTTTCCAACACACATGGAACATTCACCAGAATAGACCACATATTAGGCCATAAAGCAAGCCTTAAGAAAATCCAAACCATCGAAATGTTACAAAGTATCTTTTCTGAACATGAAGCCATAAAAGTGGAAATCAACAACACAAAAAGTAAGGAAAAAAAATCAAACGTATGGAAACTGAACAACACCTTGCTCAAAAACTATTCATTTATAGAAGAAATTAAGGATGGAATAAAGAAAACCATAGAATCAAATGAGAATGAAAACACATCCTACTTGAACCTTTGGGACACAGCAAAAGCAGTGCTCAGAGGTAAGTTTATAGCAATAAATGCACACATCCAAAATGAAGAAAGGGCCATAATCAAAACATGAACCCTACAACTGGAACAAGTAGAAAGAAAGTAGCAAAAGAAGCCCTCAGGTGCCAGAAGAAAGGAAATAAGAATTAGAGCAGAATTAAATAAAATAGAGAATAGAAAAGAAATTGAAAGAGTTAACAAGACCAAAAGCTGGTTCTTTGAAAAGATCAACCAAATTTATAAGCCACTGGCCAAACTGACAAAAGAAAAACAGGAGAGGAAGCAGATAACCCATATAAGAAATGAGATGGGTGGTACGACAAGAGACCCGACTGAAATTAAAACAATAATAACAGAATACTTCGAAAAATTGTACACTAACAAATTGGAAAACCTAGGGGAAATGGAAAAATTTCTAGAAACTCACTACCTACCTAAACTAACACAAACAGAGGTAGAACAACTAAATAAACCCATAACAAAAGAAGAGATTGAAAACGT
>NW_004443991.1:15343056-15344860 GCF_000243295.1 Trichechus manatus latirostris
CAGGATACAAGATAAACATAAAAAAATCACCTGGATTCCTTTACACCAACAAAGAGAAAATCGAAGAGGAAATCACCAAATCAATACCACTTACAATAGTCCCCAAGAAGATAAAATACTTAGGAATAAATCTATCCAGAGACAAAAAAGATCTCTACAATGAAAACTACAAGACACTATTGCAGGAAACAAAAAGAGACCTGCATAAGTGGAAAAACATACCATGCTCATGGATAGGTAGACTCAACATAGTGAAAATGTCAATTCTACTGAAAGTGATCTACAGATAAAATGCAATCCCAATCCAAATTCGACCAGCATTTTTCAATGGGATGGAGAAACAAATCACCAACTTCATGTGGAAAGGGAAGAGGCCTGGAATAAGTAAAGCATTAATCAAGAAGAACAACAAAGTGGGAGGCCTCGCACTACCTGATTTTAGAACCTATTATACCGCCACGGTAGTCAAAACAGCCTGGTACTGGTACAAAAGATATATAGACCAATGGAACAGAATTGAGAATCCAGACATAAATTCATCCACCTATGAGCAGCTGATATTTGACAAAGGGCCAAAGTCCGTTAACTGAGGAAAAGACAGTCTCTTTAACAAATGGTGCTGGCATAACGGGATATCCACCTGCAAAAAAATGAAACAAGACCCATACCTCACACCATGCACAAAAACTAACTCAAAATGGATCAAAGACTTAAATATAAAATCGAAAACGATAAAGATCATGGAAGAAAAAATAGGGACAACGCTAGGAGCCTTAATACATGGGATAAACAGAATATGAACCGTAAGTAACAACGCATAACCACCAGAAGACAGACTAGATAACTGGGAGCTCCTAAAAATCAAACACTTACGCTCATCAAAAGACTTCATCAAAAAAGTCAAAAGACAACTTACAGACCGGGAAAAATTTTTTGGCTATGACAAATCCGATCGGTGTCTAATCTCTAAAATCTACAAGACAGTGCAAAACCTCAACAACAAAAAGACAAATAACCCAATTAAAAAATGCACTGCTGGTGGAAATGCCTAATGATACAGTCATTTTGGAAAATAATATGGCACTTCCTTAGAAAGCTAGAATAGAAATACTATACGATCCAGCAATCCCACTCCTAGGAATATATCCTAGAGAAATAAGAGCTATCACACGAACAGACATATGCACACCCATGTTCGTGGCACCATTGTTCACAATAGCAAAAAGATGGAAACAACCTAGATGCCCATCAACAGATGAATGGATAAACTATGGTACGTACACACAATGGTGTACAACCCAACGATAAAAAACAACGATGAATCCGTGAAGCATCTCGTAACATGGATGAAACTGGAGGACAGTATGCTGAGTGAAGTACGTCAATCACAAAAGGACAAATATTGTATGAGACCTCCATTGTAAAAACCCATGAAAAAGTTTACACACAAAAAGTAACCATCTTTGCTGGTTACCAGGGATGGGAGGGGTGAGGGGGAAATACTAAATAGACAATAGATAAGTGGTAACTTTGGTGAAGGGTAAAACAGTACATAATATTGTGGAAGCCAGCACAACTTGTACAAGGAAAGGTCATGGAAGCTCCACAGAAATATCCAAACTCCCTGAGGGACTGAATTGGTGGGCAGAGGGCTGGGGGACCATGGTCTCGGGGAACATCTAGCTCAATTGGCATGACACAGCTTATAAAGACAATGCTCTACATTCTACCCTGGTGAGTAGTGTCTGGGGTCTTAAAAGCCTGTGAGCGGCTATCTAAGATACTCCACTGGTCTCATCCCTTC
>NW_004443991.1:15345537-15346679 GCF_000243295.1 Trichechus manatus latirostris
GTCAATGTCACTGAACTGTGCATGTAGAAATTATTGAAATGGTGTATCTTTGGCTGTGTGTATTTTCAACAAAAAAAGAGGTTGAGAAGTTAGAGGGTTGATATGTTGTGGGGTTGTTAACCCATGTCATAAAACAACATGTGTACTACTGTTTCATGAGAAACTATTTGTTCTGTAAGCCTTCACCTGAAGTACATTAAAAAAAAAAAAAAAAGTAACCATCTTTGCTGGTTACCAGGGATGGGGGGATGAGGGGGAAATACTAAATAGACAATAGATAAGTGGTAACTTTGGTGAAGGGTAAAACAGTACATAGTATTGTGGAAGCCAGCACAACTTGTACAAGGAAAGGTCATGGAAGCTCCACAGAAATATCCAAACTCCCTGAAGGACTGAATTGGTGGGCAGAGGGCTGTGGGGACCATGGTCACAGGGAATATCTACCTCAATTGGCATAACACAGTTAATAAAGACATTGTTCTACATTCTACCTTGGTGAGTAGTGTCTGGGGTCTTAAAAGCCTGTGAGCAGCCATTTAAGATATTCCACTGGTCTCATCCCTTCCGGAGCAAGGGAGGATGAAGAGAACAGGATACAAGAAAAAGATTAGTCCAAAGGACTAATGGACCACAGTTACCACGGCCTCCACCAGACTGAGTCCAGTTCAGCTGGATGGTGCCTGGCTACCACCGACTGCTCTGACCGGGATCACAACAGAGGGACAGAGCTGGAGAAGGATATAGAACAAAATTTTAATGCACACAAAGAGATCAGATTCACTGGCCTGACAGAGACTGGAGAAACCTCGAGAGTATGGCCCCCGGACACCCTTTTAGCTCAGTGGTGAAGTCACTCCCAAGGTTCACCGGTCAGCCAGGGATTGAACAGCTCCACAAAACAAAATGGGACTAATGAGGCACAGCAGTCCAGTGACAAGGACTAAAAGGCAGAAGGGGAGAGGAAACCTGGTGATAGGGAACACAAGGTTCAGTAAGGACAGTGTTGACATATAGTGGAGTTCTTAAACATTGTCATAGGGCAGTACGTGTACTAACTGTTTAATGAGAAACTATTTTGTTCTGTAAACCTTCATCTAAAGTGAGAACAGCAGCACACCTGGAAGAACATAATCGATGTAACT
>NW_004443991.1:15348048-15385244 GCF_000243295.1 Trichechus manatus latirostris
TCTCTGTGAATCCAAAACAAAAACCATTCCCGAGGCCAACTCTTCAGACAGGGATTGGACTGGACTGTGGGAAATAAAGGGATACTCATGAGGAGCATGCCTCTTAGCTCAAGTAGATATAAGAGACTAAATGGGCAGCTTCTGTCCAGAGGTGAGATGGGAAGGCAGAGAGGGTTAGGAGCTGGCTGAATGGACACGGGGAATCAGGGGTGGAAAAGAGGAGTGTGCTGTCACAGTAGGGACAGAGCAATTGGTCACACAACAATTATGTATAAATTTTTGTATGGGAAAAAATAAAAATACTGGGGGAAAAACAATAATCAGATTTCCCTCTTTCTCTCAAGTTGCCTTCTCAAGGAACATTTTTAGTTACTCAATTCTGAAATCATAACAATAATAAAAATAAAAATAATAGTGTAGAAGGATAACTGGTGAGGCAGAACTTGAAGTTTTCTAATGAGAAAACATGTATTTTAAAAACTGCCAGTCCCTTCAACTTCTACCAGTGGAGACATCAATTAGCATTGAGCAGAACCATTTTAATTAAGTGGACGCAAGACAAATAGAGGAGCCCTGGCGGCAGAGTGGATAAGCGCTCAGCTGCTAACTGAAAGGTCGGTGGCTCAAACCCACCAGCAGTTCCCTAGGAGAAAGATGTGTCAGTCTGTTTCTGTAAATATTACAGCTTTAGAAAACCTATGGGGCAATTGTACCCTGTCCTATAGGGTCTCTAATGTCCAAGTCGCTTCAACAGCAGTGGGTTTGGTTTAGAAGGCAAATAGGCACCTTTTGTTCAGGAGTAAAGGTATAATAGCCTTCTTTTTACAGGGAACTCTTAAGGATGATAGATGAGATGGGAACATTTCTAAGGTGATTTCTGCAAAGAAAGGGATGGTAAATCTCCCTGTTTCATTTAAGGTTGCAAGTTATTCAAACACCTGTAGCTGACTAAGACTGATGTGGCTGAGACTAGCTGGCAATTTAGCACCCCATGGGCTACTCGGAGAAAATTTGCCATGAGAAATAGATTCTGGACTAGAAAGCCAGGACTTAGACAAGGCTCAGGTTGTCTTAGGCACCAGTTATGTCTGTGGAAAACTTGCCTAAACCAGCCACCTTGGGTTTGCCACAGAAGGAAAAAAAAAAGCTGTGTGAGTGTGCGTGTGTTTCAGTGTGTGATATGACATCCAGCTTTCTGTTGCACAGGGTAACTAGGGCTGGGATAACCTGACTAGGAAGGCCGCCTCTCCCCACACAGATCCTCACTAGTGCATAGGGGCAAGGCAGCAGCATTTTCAACAGTAATACCTACCCAGAGAGGTCAGTGACTGCAGACAAACGACCGACTGATTTATTCTCAGTGGGTTTTGATTATAATCCTGACTAGTCTCATGACCTGAGACAGCCAGAGACCAGTCTTCACAAAGCCAAGATGGCTACTCCTGGTCGAGCTGAACTGCATATTTAAAGAGACATGACCCTATTTTGTTCTGGAATTCGTAACAGCTGGTGAGTCTGGGCAAAATTTTATCACCTAACACTTACTGAAAGTTTACAATATTTCAGAAACTGTGGCAAGCACCTCATACATATTAACTCATTAATCTTTACCACGTCCACATAAAGTAGGGACTCCAGCTTTTCTTATTTTACAAAGAGATCTACTTTGATAAAGATCACACAGTTGTTAAGTGGAAAGCAGGGATTCAAACTCAGTCCCATATGACTCCAGAACATTTTAGTGGCATTGAAGAAATCAGTCAGCATTATCAATCTCAAGTGATACTATGAAAATCTCTCAGTAAAGAGAATAATAATTAGCTTAAGCCCTGATCATTTAAGGGGTTAGCTACTTAATCTCTTAAAACAAATCCTCTAGGGATAACACTGATTTATTAGAGAAAAAAGAATGCTGTTTCATATAAAAATTATATTTTCAGAAAATAAATTCTGACAAATTCTGAGGATAGAAGAGTCAATGAAGTTAATACACATAGTATTTTATATTTCTACATGTTTTATACTATACAACCCATCCTCACTTACCTACTCATAATTGCTCTCAAAAGATTATTTTATAGGCCTTGAGATTTGAATCCATTAAAGTTTAATTTGCTGAGTTGAAAAGGTTTATTTCTAAAAAAGCACACTTAGGAAGTCTTAGTAAGAAGCCAAGCAAAACTATTTTTCCCTCTGATTTTCCCACTTCTGTTAGTGGTCCCACCAGGCTTCCAGTTGTACAGTCTTAAAGTCATGAAGTCACTTCTCATTCTCCCTTTTCCTTCATCTTTATACTCACCAAGGCCTGTGATTCTTCATTTACACATCTGTTTGTTTTCTTGCTTATGTATGTATTGATTCCACATCCTTTGGAGATTTTTCTGTCTAAATCCACCACCAGCCATTATAAATTCTATCTAGGAGGCAGGGCCAAGATGGTGGAGTAGTCAGATGCTTCCGGTGGTCCCTCTTACAACAAAGACCCAAAAAATCAAGTGACTCGATTATATATGATAATCTAAGAGCTCTGAACATCAAAGGCAAAGTTGAGGAATCAGACTGAGCAGGAGGAGGAGAGATGGTTCAGAAACACTGAGGAGTTGCCAGACCTGACACAGAGGGAACCGGCACTCTGTAGGCCGGATCTGCTGGCACGCGCGGTAAGGCAAGCAGTGGCATTCAGAACACATTTTCTACAACCGGTGAGACACAGCGGTGGAAACTCATCTCAAGCCTCCAGAACCACTGAAAAGTGGTGCTCAATCAGCAAATGATAAGTATATGAGTTTAACCTACCACATGGATCAAAAAGGACTCCCTTTGGGAAAAACCTCTCTCCCATTTATCTGCTCCCTCCCTGTTCTGCACCGAGTCTGGGCCAGCTTCAGGGACTGCCACGTCCCCTGGGCTGGAAGTGGGACACGTCACATGCCCTGAGCCATTCTCCTGGCCATGGAGAGGAAACAAATTAACAAACAGGAAAAAATAGTCTGCCAGCTCCCCGAAGCCAGAAACTCTGGGCAGGAACAGCTCCCCAAGGCACAGGCATAAGGGCACAGAATCTGAATGCCTTTCACCCCTGCATAGACCTGTGTGGGCCCATTTCAACAGCGTCAGCCCGTATTAGCACAGTATAACAGGGTATATACCTGAAGCCTAACTTCAACTGTATCAGCTATACGGTGGAGTGACAGGTTCGTGACATTTGACAACACTCTGCCCATTTAGCAGGGTCCTCACCTACCCACATCAGTGGCCTGAGGACTGGTGGCTCTACCCATGCCACCTAGCCAACTGCAACAGAAGTCCAAGAATAGGTGGTGCCTCTCAGTCCTTATAGCCAACAGTCTTGGGTGCCCATAGTCCAGCTGCAAAACATACTCACCTACACGTTCTAGCAAACAGGGACACACTTTCCTCTCAGACATGCAGGGGCAACCTTCAGCCCCCTGCCTTGCTCAGTGTATGATACCCTACTGTAGCCAGATACCTGTGCTTACTCCAATCACCCCTGCCCTTCTAGGACTGTAGGTGAGAGCCTAAACCACACACACGGTGACCAACTACATGGACACCTGAGCTGAATTCTTCCAAGAAAACTAAATGGGCTCCAGGACTCACATACCTAGTAACAGATCTAACCACCTATTGACAGGACATTAGAGCTTCAAAGGTGCCAATAATCAAACTCGCTCACACAAGCAGCCTATTAGGGCATATCAAAACAAAACAAGAAGCTAAGACACAGTAAGCAAACATAAAATAAATAAATACAATAACTTATTGATGGCTTGGAGACAATAGTCAATATCAAATCACATAAAGAGGCAGACAATGATGGCTTCAGTAAGCTCCCAAAATAAAGAATCAAGAAATCTTCTAGAGGAAGAGAATTTCTTGGAATTATAGGAGGTAGAATACAAAAGATTAATATACATAACTCTTCAAGAGATCAGGAAGGAGATCAGCAATATGCAGAACAAGCCAAGGAAGATACAGACGAAGCAACAGAGGAACTTAAGATTAGAGAAAAACATAATGACAAATTTAACAGGCTGCAAGAATCCACAGAAAGCCAGAAAACAGAAATCCAGAAGATTAACAATAAAATTTCAGAATTTGACAACTCAACAGAAAGTCACAGGAGCAGAATTGAGGTAATGGAAGTCAGAATTACTGAGATTGAAGATAAAGCACTTGAGACCAACTTATTTGAAGAAAAATCAGATAAAAGAATTTTTACAAATGAAGAAACCCTAAGACTTATGTAGAATATCAAGAGAAATAACCTACAAATGACTGGAGTAGCAGAAAAGGGGGGGCTAACAGAAAATACAGAGAGAATTGTTGAAGATTTGTTGGCAGAAAACTTCCCTGATATCGTGAAAGACGAGAAGATCTCTACCCAAGATGCTCATCGAACCCCACATAAGGTAGATCCCAAAAGAAAGTCACCAAGACATATTCTAATCACACTTGCTGAAACCAAAGATAAAGAGAGAATTTTAAGAGCAGCTAGAGATAAACAAAAAGTCATCTATAAAGGAGAGTCAATAAGTTCGGACTACTCAGCAGAAACTATGAAGGCAAGAAGGCAATGGGATGAAATATATAAAGCCTTGAAGAAAAAAATTACCAGCCAAAAATTATATATCCAGCAAAACTGTCTCTCAAATGTGATGGCAAAAATTAGGGCATTTCCAGATAAAGAGAAGCTTAGGAAATTTGCAAAAACCAAACCAAAATTACAAGAAATAATAAAGGGAGTCCTCTGGTTAGAAAATCAATAACATCAGATAACAACAACCCAAGACTAGAACACAGGACAGAGCAACCAGATATCAACCAGAATAGGGAAGTCATGAAATAAAGTTAAAACACTGAATATAGGGAAACAGAGACATCAGTCTGTAACAGGTGACAACATTAAAAAAAAAAAAAAGTGGGACTAAAAAACGTAGTCATAGATCTTTCATATGGCGAGGAAGTCAAGGCAATATAAAGAAATTAAAGAGTGGTTTTTACCTAGAAAAACAGTGGAAAATATTAAGGTAACCACAAAGGAAACTAACAATCCTACACATCAAAACAAAAAACAAGAAAAACATAAAGACTCAGCAAATACAAAACAATAACAATGAAAATACATAAAAACAACTCAGCACAGAAAATTAAGTGGAACAAGAATTGTCAACACAAAAAAAAGGACACAAAAATGACAGCACTAAACTCATACCTATCAATAGTTACACTGAATGTAAATGGACTAAATGCACCAATAAAGAAACAGTGGCAGAATAGATTAAAAAATACGATCTGTCTACATGCTGCCTATAAGAGACACACCTTAGACTTAAACACATAAACAAACTAAAACACAAAGGATATAAAAAATTGTATCAAGCAAACAACACTCAAAAAAGAGCCGGAGTGGCAAGATTCATCTCTGACAAAATAGACTTTAAAGTAAAATCCACCACAAAGGATAAAGTAGGACACTATATAATAATGAAAGGGTCAATACATCAGGAGGACATAACTATAATAAATATTTATGCACACAATGAAACGGCTCCAAAATACATAAAACAAACTCCGCCAGCACGGAAAGAGAGATAGACAACTCCACAATAGTAGTAGGAGACTTCAACACACCACTTTCGGTGAAGGACAGAACATCCAAAAAAAAGCTCAATAAAGACACGGAAGATCTAAACGCTACAATCAACCAACTTGATCTCATAGACATATACCGAACACTTCACTGAGCAGCAACCAACTGCACTTTCTTTTCCAAAGCATGTGGAACATTCTCCAGAAAAGACCACATATCAGCCATAAAGCAAGCCTTAACAAAATCCAAAGCATCAAAATATTACAAAGTATCTTTTCTGACTATAAAGCCATAAAAGTAGAAATCAATAACAGAGAAAGCAAGGAAAAAAAATCAAATACATGGAAACTCAACAACACCTTCCTCAAAAACTACTGAGTTACAGAAGAAATTAAGGAATAAATAAAGAAATTCACAGAATCAGATGAGAATGACAGCACATCTTACGAGAACTTTGGGAACCAGCAAAAGCAGTGCCCAGAGGTCAATTTATACCAATAAATGCACACATCCAAAAAGAAGGAAGGGCCAAAATCAAAACATTAACCCTACAACTTGAACAAATACAAAGAGAACAGCAAAAGAAGCCCTTGGGCGCCAGAAGAAAGCAAATAATAAAAATCAGAGCAGAATTAAATGAAATAGAAAACAAAAATAATTGAAAGAGTTGTTGATCTTTTCAAAGAACTAGCATAAAGATCAATAAAATCAATAAACCACTCACCAAAATGACAAAAGAAAAGCAGGAGAAGAAACAAATAATCAGAATAAGAAATGAGATGGGTGATATCACAACAGACCAAACTAAAACTAAAAGAATCATAACAGAATACTATGAAAAACTGTAACAAACTTGAAAACCTAGAGGAAATGGACAAATTTCTAGAAACATACTACCTACCTAAACTAACAAAAACAGAGGTAGAACTAAATAAGCCTATAACAAAAGAAGAGATTGAAAAGGAATTTAAAAACTCCCAACAAACAAAAGTGCTGGCCCGGAAGGCTTCACTGGAGAATTCTACCAAACTTTCAGAGAAGAGTTAACACCACTACTACTAAAGGTATTTCAGAACATGGGAAAGGACGGAATACTCCCAAACTCATTCTATGAAGCCAGCATAACCCTGATACCAAAACCAGGTAAGGACACCAGAAAAAAAAGAAAATTACAGGCCAATATCCCTCATGAACACTGACACAAAAATCCTCAACAAAATTCTGGCCACTAGAATTCAATAACAAAACAAAAAACTAATTCACCATGACCAAGTGGGATTCATACCAGGTATGCAGGGATGGTTCAACATTAGAAAAGCAATCAATATAATCCATCACATAAATAAAACAAAAGACAAGAACCACAAGGTCTTATCAATTGATGCAGAAAAGGCATTTGACAAAGTTCAACAACCATTCATGATAAAACCTCTCAGCAAAATAGGAATAGAAGGGAAATTCCTCAACATAATTAAGGGCATTTATACAAAGCCAACAGCCAACATCATCCTAAATGGAGGGAATCTGAAAACACTTCCCTTGAGAATGGGAACCAGACAAGGATGCCCTTTATCACCACTCTTATTCAACATTGTGCTGGAGGTCCTAGCCAGAGCAATCAGGATAGAAAAAGATACAAAGGGCATCCAAATTCGTAAGGAAGAAGTAAAAGTATCTCTATTTTCAGATGATATGATCTTATACACAGAAAACACCAAAGAATCCACATGAAAACTATTGCAACTAATAGAAGATTTCAGCAAAGTATCAGCATAGAAGATAAACATACAAAAATTAGTCAGATTCCTCTACACCAACAAAAAGAACTTTGAAGAGGAAATTACCAAATCAATACCATTTACAATAGCCCCAAGAAGATAAAATACGTAGGAATAAATCTAACCAGAGATGTAAAAGTCCTGTACAATGAAAACTACAAGACACTACTGCAACAAACCAAAAGAGACCTGCATAAGTGGACAAACATACCTTGCTCATGGATAGGAAGACTTAACATTGTGAAAATGTCAATTCTACCCAAAGCAATCTACAGATACAATGCAATCCCGATCCAAATACCAATGGCATTTTTTAATGAGATGGAGAAACAAATCACCAACTTCATACAGAAAGGGAAGAGGCCCTGGATAAGTAAAGCATTACTCAAGAAGAAAAAAGTGAGAAGCCTCTTACTATCTGATTTAGAACCTATTATACAGCCATGGTAGTCAAAACAGCCTTGTACTGGTACAACAACAGATACACAATGGAACAGAATTGAGAACCCAGACGTAAATCCATCCACCTATGAGCAGCCAATATTTGACAAAGGCCCAAAGTCAGGTAAACGGGGAAAAGACACTCTCTATAACAAATGGTGCTGGCATAACTGGATATCCATTTGGGAAAAAATGAAACAAGACCCATACCTCACACCAAGCATAAAAAACTAACTCAAAATGGATCAAAGACCTAAATATATAATCTAAAACAATAAAGATTATGGAAGAGAAAATAGGGACAATGCTAGGAGCCCTAATACATGGCATAAACAAAATACAAAACAATACTAACAATACACAAATACCAGAAGAGAAACTAGATAAATGAGAGTTCCTAAAAATCAAACACTTATGCTCATCTAAAGACTTCACCACTCCCTAAGATACCACTATTAGTCTCTACTTGCCTGGAGCAAAGAAGAAACAAGAAAATGAAAAACCCAAAGACGAAACTAGTCTACAGGACTAAAAGTTTACATGAACGACACCTTCATCTACCCTGAGACCAGAGGAGCTAGATGATGCCCAGTGACCATTACCTACCATTCTGACCAAGGACACAATAGATGATCCTGGATAGAATGGAAGAAAAATGTAGAACAAAATTGAAATTCTTAAAAAGGCCAGACTTACTGGAACAGTTGAGACTAGAGGAAGCCCTGAGATTATTGACTAAGATACCCTTTAAACTTTAAACTGAAACCACTCCTGGAGGTAATCTTTCAGCTGAATAAGAGATTCGCTCATGAAAAAAAAAAAAATCCCTTGAGTACTGTGCTCCTTAAAAAAAAAAAAAAAAATCATCTGTACGAGACCAAACTGTCAACAGTTACTCTAAAGCAAGGATGAGAAGGTAAAGCGGGGGGCAAGGAAACTAGATTGATGGAAACTGAACAACCAGAATAGAAATGAGATGGTGACACACTGTAAAAATGTAACTAATGTCACTGAATAATATGTATAGAAATTGTTAAAAGGGAACCTAATTTGCTGTGTAAACTTCACCAAAAATACATTATAAAAAATAATAATAACCTTGGAAAAGACCTAGTATAACATGTATTAAACACACACACACACACAAACACACAAAAAAACTCTAGTGGCTCCATTAAGCAAAAAAAAAAAAAAAAAAAACACTAGAGAATCTTCTAAATTTAATGGCTAATCCCAACACTGACTCTCATGTAGACTCAGTACAATTTGGAAGAAACAATTTATATCTAACATGATGTAAAATTCTGTACACTCTTTTCACTCCCCAGGTCTACTTGATAAGTAATGGTGTTAAACAATGGATAATACAACCCCTCTCTCTGGAGATTATGGGCATGGAGACACCACAAAAGTCGTATCATTCACAAGGCAGGACAAGCCTGAGAACTACATTTTCTTCTTTATTGTACTGATGAAAAAACTGAAGCACAAGCAGATTTTTAAGAAACTAGGTAAAAGCAAAGTAGGAATCCAAACTCAAGTTTCGCTGGTTCAAAGATAATGCTTTTTAATGTTATCTTCTATTTAATTATCTGTGTATGTACATCTAACTCCTTCACTATACTAAGCTTTCTGGGATCATAATTTGTGACTATATTAGTTAAACTGATGTTCAACCACACTAGTTAAAAAAAAAAACAGGCAATTTAAAAAAAATACATAGTCCACCTGTGATATTGGGGGAAAAATGAAAAATATGCTAATATCCTCTTCTGTTTGGAAGAAAAACTGGCAAGGAAAAAATAATTTTCTAAAGGACAGTTTGGTAACAGATATAAACATGTAAGTACGCAGAGGTTTTGACTAGAAAATTCACATTCTGAAAAGTTATCAGAGGGAATACTTAGACATCAAAACAAAATAAAACCAGTTGCCTTCGAGTGAATTCCAACTCATTGCAAAGTAGAACTGTGCTCAATAGGGTTTTCAAGCCTGCGACTTTTAGGAAGCAGACCACTAAGCCTTTTTTCCAAGGTGTCTCTGGGTAGGCTTGAATAGCCAATTTTTCAGTTAGCAGTTGAACACTTAACTGTTTGCACCATCCAGGGGCTGCTAATAATTAGATATGTATTAAAATTATATATATGCAAGGGGAATATTGAGTGCTACATTGTTTATAATTGTTAAAAACAAAAAAGCTAAATGTCCATTCACAGGGAAATGAACAAGCTATTGTGCATACAAAAAAAAAAAGAAAAACTTCTCCAAAAGAGTGAAAAGACAACCTACAGACTGGGAAAAAAATTTTGGCTACAACAAATCCAATCAGCATCTAATCTCTAAAATCTACAAGATAGTGCAAAACTTCAACAACAAAAAGACAACCTATTTTAAAAATGTGCAAAGGACATGAACAGGCACTTCACCAAGGAATACATTCAGGTGGCTACCAGATACGTTAGGAAATGCTCACAATCATTAGCCATTAGAGAAAAGCAAATCAAAACTACAATGAGATACCATCTCACCCCAACAAGGCTAGCATTAATCCAAAAAACACAAAATAATAAATGCTACAGAGGTTGTGGAGACACTGGAACACTTACACACTGCTGGTGAAAATGTAAAATGGTACAATCACTTTGGAAATCGATCTTGCACTTCCTTAAAAAGTAGAAATAGAAGTACTATACAATCCAGCAATCCCACTCCTTAGAATATATCCTAGAGAAATAAGAGCTGTCACACAAATAGATACATGCACACCCACGTTCACTGCAGCACTGTTCACAACAGCAAAAAGATGGCAACAACCTAGGTGTCTCTCAAGGGACGAATGGATAAACAAATTATGGTATATTCACACAATGGAATATCACGTAACGATAAAGAACAACGATGAATCCATGAAATATAACATGGAGGAATCTCGAAGGCATTATGCTGAGTGAAATTAGTCAGTTGCAAAAGGACAAATACTGTGTAAGACCACTATTATAAGAACTCAAGAAAAGGTTTAAACTCAGAAGAAAACTTTCTTTGATGGTTATGGGGATATGGAGGGAGGGAGAGGGGTATTCACTAACTAGATAGTAGATAAGAATTATCTTCAGTGAAGGAAAGGACAACACACAGTACAGGGAAAGTCAGCACAGCTAGACCAAAAGCTAAGAAGTGTCCTGAATACAACCAGACACTCTGAGAGGCAGAGTAGCAGGGGAAAGGGTCTGGGGACTATGGTTTCAGGGGACAGCTAGGTCAATTGGCATAAAAAGTTTATTAAGAAAACGTTCTGCATCCCAGTTTGGTGAGTGGCGTCTGGGGTCTTAAAAAGTTAGCAAGCAGCCATCTAAGATGCATGAATTGGTCCCAACCCACCTGAAGCAAAGGAAAATGAATAACACCAAAGACACAAGGAAAATATTAGCCCAAGAAACAGAAAAGGTTATATAAACAAGAGACTCCATCAGACCAAGACCAGAAGAACTAGCTGGTGCCCAGCTACCACCAATGACAGCCCTGACAGGGAATACAACGGACAGTCCCTGATGGAGCAGGAGAAACGTGGGGTGCAGAACTCAAATTCTAATAAAAAGAACAGACTTAATGGTCTGACTGAGACTTGAGAGACCCTGGAAGACATGGCCTCCGGACTCTGTTAGTCCAGAACTGAAACCATTCCCCAAGCCAACTCATCAGACAAAGATTAGACTGGACTATATAAGACATAAAATGATACTCGCAAAGAGAGTACTTCTTAGCTTAAGTAGACACATGAGCTTAAATGGGCAGCTCCTGTCCAGAGGTGAGATGAGAAGGCAAAAAGGGACAGGAGCTGGTTGAATGGACACAGGAAATCCGGGGTGGAAAGGAGGCATGTGCTGTCACAGTGTAGAGAGAGCAACTAGGGTCACATAACAATGTGTGTATAAACTTTTGTATAAGAAACTAACCTGAACTGTAAACTTTCACTTAAAGCACACACAAAAAAAAAATTCTATCCATCATCACCCCACACAAGATTCCAAGATCTTTAGTTTCTCCTCCCTGATCCATCCCATACAATCCCAAGACTGACTCCCCAAAGCACTACTTGTGTATGTCAGTTTCACTGGCACTCTTTTTGACAATGTAAGACTATATGAAATCCTTAGCCTAGCATTCGAGAGTTCACAGCCTAGTTCCAACCTGCATTCCAGCTTTCCTTCTACTGCTGCTCTCCTAAAAGCATCCCTTTGCTCTAGCTTAAATGGCCTACTCACAGTCTCCCTCCAAAACACCATGTATTTTCCTGTCTCTGTCTTTCTTACTTCATTTTTTTAACAAGAGTGCCTTTCCTCTTCCTGTGTACCTATATTCACCTTTCCCATCTTTCAAAGTTCAGCTTAGATCACACTTCCTATGGGAAAACTCCCCTGGCCATTCCAATTAAAAGGGACAGTCCATCCAAGGTGCCAGGTATCTATTCCACTTATTTGGCGCTATATTTCTTTCATGAAATTACTGGCTCCTTTTACATGTGTATATTTTTATTCAAACTATATTATAGAAACTTCCGAGTAGGAACTACATTGTGTATGTTGTTAATCCCTTGTGGGACTCAGATTTTTATATTGTGCATACATACTACTACCTCATAAATTTCCAATTAGCCTATTTTGAGAAATCCACCCGTCATGGATTGAATTATGTCCCCCAAAAAATGTGTGTATCAGTTTGGCTGGGCCATGATTCCTAGTATTGCGTGATTTTCCTAGAGGTTGTACATCCTGCCTCTATGATGTTAATGAGGGAGGATGGGTGGCAGTTGTGTTAGTAAGGCACAACTCAATCTACAAGATCGGATTGTGTCCTGAGGCAATCTCTTGAGATATAAAAGAGAGAAGTGAGCAGAGAGACAGGGGGACCTCATACCATCAAGAAGGCAGTGCTGGGAACAGAGCGTGTCTTTTGGACTGGGGTCCCTGTGCAGAGAAGCTCCTAGTCCGGGGGAACACTAATGAGAAGGCCAAGAGACAGAAAGCCTTCCTCTGGAGCTGACACCCTGAATTTGGACTTTTAGCCTACTTTACTGTACAGAAATAAACTTCTCTTTGTTAAAACCATCCACTTGTGGTATTTCTGTTATAGCAGCACTAGATAACTAAGACAACCCCTTTGTGAGAATTTGTCTCCAAGATCCTAAAAGAAATCAAATACAATAATGGCAGCAGATTGGAGCCAGTCAGGTCAAATTTAGCTTTCATTTTGGTTGTTACTTAACATAAAGCTGTTTTTTTTTTTTTTTTCAGAGCTCTAAGGTGAGTGACCTGTCTAGTGGCTAGATCAATTCTGTTCTTCCCATGTACAAAGTCTGTAGCTGGCATAAATGTTCAGCTTCTGTAGATGTACCAAGTGTCACCTGTCCGACTTTGTGACTCAGATGGATTTTACAGCTCATACCAAAGAAAACAGTCTCTTTGATGACCAGTGACATCCCTTAAGCTGACAAATCACTTCCTTGTTATCCGTGGCATCTCCCACACCAAGCTCATTAGTAAGTGGCAGCTCTAAGGGATGCTGAAAGTTGAAGCAAAAAATGAGAACCAATACCAGTCATTTAAATACTGACAGGCCTTAGGCAGATCAGATTTTTAAATCAGCCATTCTGAGACAGACAAAGAATGTCAGTGTTAAGATCAAAAAGTTAAGTCCCATAGCTTTCCTGTGTGGCAGGTTTTAAATCTTGCCACCTGAGAGAAGTTTTAACAGTGGCTTATACACTGACTGTCATATAAATTGCGCCTTAATTTCCTCCTCTTGAATGGAATAACACTGTCCTCAACTTCAGTCAGATAAGTATTATCAATATGAGTTCTTCCATGTCAGGTTAAATGAGAATTAGCAGGGGTCTCACAGCTGGGATTCAAACAGGTTGGGAAGATCTTGTGGACTAGAGATCTGGCTACTACACCTAATTGCCCAAGGGACTCTGGAACCTCTAGGAAGATAATTCTTCCTAAGAGAAGAAAGAGTCAGGCACAAAGCCTTAGCTAACAAAACCAGTTTGTTTCTGCCATTCCAGCCCTCCTGGGACTCATATCTGGGTGGGAAAGAGAGGGAAGCCTGTGAGTAAAAACTAAAAGGCATTGGATATAAGTTCCTACTGCTTTGGAATAACGTTTAACAAACTTTAACCTAAACAATGGGGGAGAGGCATTCCCCCCATCTCAATATCACTACAGAATAACTCATAGTTTTAATGGAGGCAGTAGTCCCCAAGAGAAGAGGCAGAAGTGCAAGAGGGACCTGACAAGAACAGTTGGTGGTAGCACCATTACCCAGAAGATGCTGCAATAACTTGCAAGTGCATCAGCAGTGCCTGGAAGACACCATGTAGTAAATACCAGTCTTATTTGTTAGCACATGGGATATACCCTTGTTGCCATCTCAGAAATACCTGTGCAGCGGAAGTAAAGCTATTTAGGAGGCTAGAGTACAAGAATGACCAGTGACAGCCAGGGAAATATGGTAGAACTATCAAAGTAACCCCATTTTTACTTAGGGTGCCTTGAGTAGAAACAAGCAATACAGCTAATATCATATGCATGCTTTGAACATGCCAGTTTTCAAGTCAAGTTTGAGGCAGGAGCTAATATTTTCTTCATTTTATAGGTGATTTATTTGAGTCTTAAAGAGGTAAAGTAATTGGCCTCAAACCTAGGAGTTGATCAGTGATAGCCTGGGAAATGGAAGCGAAGCTGTGAGGTCCCAGAGCCTCATGGGTAACCACTATACTATATGGACTACATGTGCTATTGGAAGGGGTAGGAGGACTTGTTATAAAAGCTAAATACAAATTCTTCATTAGAGCCAAGGCCAGAATTGGTGCTGCTGTTTAACATTAGCTGAGAATCCACTACAATTAGGTGGTTATCAGGACTCCACTCTCTAACATGAGCTGGAGAATCCCCGTAACCTGGTAAGGAGAAAGCTCAGAGCACGCAGTCTGACAACCAGCCAGACAGGTTGAGGCAGGTGCAGCATTCTTGACTACTCTTGCAGCTGCTGCCACATTGTCTTGGAGACTTGATAGTAAATTCTCACAGAGTTCACCACATTTGGAGGAGTTATTATCCCCTTTTTGCGGACAAAGGGGGAACGAGACAGTGTTCGACTCTCTGCATGTTGGGAAGGCTCACTATTGGAACTTTCCTGGGCCATGTCTTGGAAGACTTGGATTCTCTTTCCTGGAAACTCACTGACTCACTTGGAGTGTCAGTTTCCTCTGCTATAAAATGAGAGAGTTGGAGCAGATCACCTCTGAATTTCTCTATTTGACTAATACTCTCTGAATTAGAAAACCAGGAAGGTAGCTTTTACATTTTTACTATAAGCCTCTACCATGTCAAAAAACAAAGTTATCACTTCAGAAATAAGCCAATGGACTGAGACTGGAGGGGCCCTGGAAGACATGGCCCCCAGACTCTCCATTAGCCCAGAACCAAAACCATTCCCAAAGCCAACTCTTCAGACATAGATTAAACTCGACTATAAGACATAAAATAATATTTGTGAAGAGAGTGCTTCTTAGCTCAACTAGATACATGAGACTAAATGGGCAGCTCCCGTTCAGAGGTGAGATGAGAAGGCAAAAAGGGACAGGAGCTGGTTGAATGGACACTGGAAATTCGGGGTGGAAAGGAGGACTGTGCTGTCACATGATAGGGAGAGCAGCTAGGGTCACAAAGCAACGTGTATATAAATTTTTGTATGAGAAACTAACTTGAACTGTAAACTTTCACTTAAAACACAATAATTTCTTTTTTAAAAGAAAGCCAGTGGAGGCAGAGCTTAGGGGCTGTAGTGACAGTAAGAAAGGTAGAACAAGTAACAGAAAACAAGAGAGAGAGAGATGGGAACTTAGTAGCTCCTGGAGAGAGGTAAAAGGTTTTCTCCAGGTTTTAATAGAAACATATTAAACCTTTCTTCAGTGTTTTAAAACATCCTGTAGGGTATTTTATGAGCCAGAATAAATCACAGCCTCCTCCATTCAAGACCCAGTGCACAAAAGGAATGAGGTGGGGAATACGAGGAAGTTCTGAAGGTGACTCTCTGTAGGCTGAGAATCAGGGACAAATTTCTTCACCTTGTAAACAATGGGATTTTTGGATTCATCTACTTTAGAAGAGTGAAACCTTTGTCCCTTAGAATGTGTTAAACTAGGCTAGACAAAGAGTGCACTGTTTTATAACTCTTCCGTATTGTATTGAAGAGCACACAGTGGAGAATGATCTGATGGGGATCCCCAGAGTAAAGAACTGGGTGACCTATAACTTCTTTATTCTTGTGGATTTCTGCTATCTTAAACCTTTTTATTGCAATCAGCCAGATCCCTGAGGAATAGGGAACTGAAATACAACAGGTGGCTTGGCTGGCTCTTTCCAACAGATGTAGAAGAAGCATGCTAAATGTTCTGTCGCCCACATCACCCAGCTCCCTCTCTCACAGACACACACACCACACACACTCATCACCTACACCTTATCTCATGGTCTGTGCTTTGGCAGGTGACTATACGGACAAAGTGAAGAAGGGTTTTTTGCTGTGTAGTGCTTAGAGTTCCCAAAAAGCTAGGTACAAGAAAAAGTCTAGTCCTGCTTTTCATCTCATCATTGCTCTAACAATGTACCCAATTTAGATCTACCTGTACACAGGTAGATCTGTGGACAGAAACCTATACAAGAAACCACGGCATCCGCAGTGTAACAGTAATATAAGTTCATTCAGGAATGACTCAACTGGTCTGACCCTAAATACAAACAAAAGTAAACCAAATCACCAGGAAGACCAACAAAGACAAGATTATCCTACTACCATTACAGTAATGATGGTTCTGGGTATAAAAAACTGGGTCAGCGGGAGGGGAAGAATCATGTAATTCCCATTTTAATACATACCATCACAGTTTTATTGAGTGTTTAGTATGTACTAGGCAAAATATCATCCTTGCCCTCATGGGCTTTCAGTTTACCAGATAAAATGGGCATGTAAGCAATCAATATAATAAAAGACAGTACTTTTATTATTGAGGTAAAACAAGCCTGATAACACATAGGAAGAAAGGATTCTGACTGTGAGGTAATGGCTAGGATAATTAGAGAAAGCTTTACAGAAGAGGAGGAGATAATATAATCATCTCATATTATCCCCAAATTATAAATGAAGAAATTAAAGCTCAAAAGATTTAATAATTTACCCAAATTATTGTGCTATAAGCCATAGAACCTGCATCCAGTCTCTGTCTCTAATGCCATACCCTTTCCACCATACCAGAGATAACCCTTGAACTGATCCATCAAAGGTGTGAGGGTTTTAATAAATGGACACTGAGAGCACACCATGGGCAAAGACACAGGAGTAAAAGTGCAAATCTGGTTCACGTCAAGAAATTACTGAGGCTGGCGTATCAAGTATATGGATGCATACTGTACAAGATGAGACTGAAAATACTTTTAGTGACAAAAGGAGATACAAAAAGTTCAAATTTGAAAAAACAGAAATCATAGGTCACTCTCTCAGTTGTTTATACATGTATCTCCCTCTCTTAGATCAATCTTCATTTAAGAAACTCCATTATATTTGGGGCATATAGTTTAGATCCTGGAGCCCTAGTGGTACAGTTGTTACCGCAATGGCGGGTCTGAGCCACCTGCTGCAGAAGCCAATACTGAGACAGGGGTGAGGTGAGCAGCAAGAATGTTTTATTGTATATCGATATACAGGAGAGAGAAGGGAATGAGCTCCTCCAAGAGACCTGTCTCCCCTTTGGAGACTCGCTGCAAGCTTTTATATAGACAAGATTATAGTTTTTTTCTGGTGGCTACATTCTGTACCTGGCAATCCTTGAAGGTCATCTTGCACCATTATTATCACGTCGCAGATGAGTTACTTTACCCTCCAAGGTTGTTCTAACTCTCAAAGATAAACTTAGTTAAACTTCAAAGTCATGGGAAAGCAAGAGGGGGAATAGGAGGAAAACAATTTAAAATCACAGGAGCATGCAAAAGTGAACTATGCAAGCTAGGCATTAACAATACCACAATACCCAGGAAGCTAGGCCTATACTGCTGGCAATAAACAATAAACGTGAAATTTCCACGCAGGCCCTTTCACAGTGGTTAAGAGCTCAGCTGCTAACCAAAAGGTCAGCAGTTTGAATCCACCAGCCACTCCTTGGAAACCCTATTGGAAAGTTCTACTCTGTCCTATAGGGTCCGTTTGAGTCAGAATCAACTCAATGGCAACGCGTTTGTTTGTTTTTTTAGATTAGATCTTCAATAAATACCTGCTGAATGACTAAAATTGTATTTTTTTTTTAAACAATCAGATAAGAGATGGATGAAAGATTTTAAAGTTTGGCTTATTATATGAATTGAAGAAAGTGAAAGAAGGGGAGGAGAAAGATGAGAATGGGAAAATATAGCCTAGAAAAATCAAAACCACAGATTATCCTAAATCCACTACGTTCTTATACAGTCCTCAAAGCACTCAAAATGTTATCACAGGCACATGTTAACACATTACCAAAGCTTCAGAAAACTGGGTAGGTGGAAGAAAGGCATTTTGTGTACAAAAGTTCTACAGAAAAATCAGATAAATTAATTTCTGCTGCTAGAAATTGAATTTATACAAAGCCTTCATCAAATTCAGTCTAATTCCTAGGCATCTCAAAATAATTTTATCTCATTTCTCAATTTACTCTCAGGCTATGTGCTCTACAAAACATAGATTTAGTTATAATGTGATCATTGTAGTCAACTATATCCACACTAAATAAAAACTTTCTATATATGATAACCAAATTAACTCAGTAAATGCCCAATTTTTCCTTTTCAAAGACTGTATTTTTTATCCAAAGAAGTAAATCCAAATATATTTTTCCTAAGCACTACTCTACTTCACTGATTCCAGATATGGATATTCCTGTTTACATGTCTCATTATCTTTATAAAATATCAGAAAAAAGTGCTTTCCAGATTTCCCTGCTAAGCTGAGAAAAATTCAGAAGTTTACCAGGTTTCTATTGATTCAGTAAATGTAAGAAAGAAATATAAAGGCTCTTAACATTGTTTATGCTGAAAATGTATCAAATTCTATTCTGAAAGAACACTGACCTGCCAAAAGTATTTGTCTTGCTCTGGTAAATAAGAGCCCTATGTAAATGGATATCTCAATTTGAACTGAAGTTTACTTTGTTGTAATCAGAGCTGATGTATCAGATCACGTCAATGATGTCCCTGTCACACAGGGATTCATCCATTTCCCAGCTTCTCTGCATCGCAGTATACAGTACTCTACCAAACTCAAAATGAAAAGAGAAAGTAGACTTTCATAATCCTACAACACTTATAAATCTCTTTGATGACAGATAACAAAAAGATAATTTGCTAAAATTGTCATTCTCAAAAGGAACCCTTGAAACCTGGAAAAAAAAGAAAATGTTCCTCAGAACTAAAAATAGCATCTTGAGATGTTTCTATTTATCTCATGCCTTAGATTTTAATATACAAAGATATTCTCAGTTTTGCTTCTGGGCATAATCTGGCACATATGACGTTTAGCACTGTGGTTTTCATCACCCAACGTATCTTAACAAAAGGGTAAAAAAAAAATTGTAAAAGTACACATAATTTTACCTAAACACTGCTTGAAACAATGGCATGGGCTTTTGAGCACTATCATGAATTTACACTCTGAAACTCTGAGACTGTGTTCCACTGTGACTTGGGTATATAATTCTTTCTTCAGGCAAGTGGCTGTCAATAAGCAGCTTCAAAAAATAATGAATGTTTGCAGTAATTATTTCATGGGTTGACTGAAACTTAATAACCTTTATTTCCAATTTAGGCTTGTGATATGTACCAGTAAAAAACAGTCTCAAATGAAATATAGTCTATTACAATACTATTTAACCGTCTCTTATTTTGTTAATCCTTTGTTGCTGCTTTTTTTGGTTTTGAATTTACAGCTATAGCAGATTGCGTTAGCCACCTCACTTTTTGTTTTGCAGCATCTGTCTCAGGCGTTCTCAGTCAGCTCTCCATTATCCAAGACATAGCTGCTCAATGCCTAATTACTTGAGTGATGAGGATCTACGCTTCATCTCGCCACTGCCAACCTTGTGCCGTTTTACTACTCAAGTACCATAACCAGCAAAGGGGAAAGGAGGAAACAAAGACAAAACATAAAATCCAGATAGTTTGTCCTGCTTATTGCCAGCAGATAAAATTGGGGAAAAGGTTAAGGCTCTTGGATTAACATGTCTTTACTGTTTATAGCTATGGACTGTATTTTTATTGTGCTTTAGGTGAAAGTTTACAGAATAAACTAGCCTCTCATTGAACAATTAATACAGAAACTGTTTTGTGACATTGGTTTCCAACTCCACCATGTGTCAATATTCTTTCCTTCACCACTCCAGTTCCACTTCCATTTGCCCAGTTTTCCCATCCCTTCCTGCCTTTTCATCTTTGCTTTTGGGCTGGTGTGCCCATTTAGTCCCAGATACATGATTGAACTATGAAGCACGTTCCTCAGGTGTGTTCCTCACCTCTCTAATCATTGGCTGAAGGGTGAACATCAGGAGTGACTTCAGTACTGAGTTAAAAGGGTATCCGGCTGGTGACAGGGAACCCAAGGTTGAGTAAGGATAATACTGATGTGTTGTGAGGTTGTTAACCATTGTCATAGGGCAACATGTGTACTAACTGTTAAATGAGAAACTATTTTGTTCTGTAAGCCTTCGTCTAAAGTGAGAATAACAGCGCAATTGGAAGAGCATAGTGGATGTCACTGAGCTGTGCATGTAGAAATTTTTGAAATGGTATATCTTTGGCTATGTATATTTTCACCAAAAAAAGGAAAAAGGTCGAGAAGCGAGAGGGTTGACAGGTTTTGGGGTTGTTAACCAATGTCATAAAACAACATGTGTACTACTGTTTCATGAGAAACTATTTGTTCTGCAAGCCTTCACCTGAAGTACACTTAAAAAAAAGAAAAGGTGTCTGGGGGCCATACTCTTGGGGTTTCTCCAGTCTCTGTCAGACCAGCAAGTTTGGGGTTTTTTATTGGTTTTTTGTGAATCTGAATTTTGTTCTACATTTTTATGCTATGGAAAAGGATCTGATAGCCCACAATACAGTAAGTGGTCTGTAGATTTCAATGGGCCTGAGTTTTCTGTTATACAGAGACAACTGGCCAACTTGTTACCATGTATAATCTCAACATTCTGAGGAAGGAAGGAATAAGACAAAAATTAGAACAAGTATTGAAAAACTTGGGTTGCCAAGTGTATACTATACAGCAGAACATTCTTTAATGTTCTTTTTAGGAGTATGTTTAAGGTTCATTTCAGAGGTTTTACAAAAATACACATAGCCAGTGTCTACCCTAGAACTAATTATTCAAAATCTCCAGAAGTGGGATCCAGACCAAAAAATCCAATTGTCATCAAGTCAAATCTGACTCCTGGTGACCTCATGTGTGTAAGATAGAACTGTGTCCCATAAGATTTTCAATAGTTCATTTTTTCAGGAGCAGATCACCAGGTCTTTCTTACAAGGTGCATTCAGGTGAACTTGAACGTCCAACCTTTCAATCAGCAGCCGGGCAGCACCTTAACTCTCTGCACCACCCACAGTGCCCAGTCACAAGTATTCTAAAAACAAAGTCCACTGCTCACTTGTTGTCTGAAAAAACAAACCAAACCTATTGCCTTTGAGTTGATTGCAACTCACAGTGACCCTATAGAACAGAGAAGAACTTCTCTACAGGGTTTCCAAGGAGCGACTGGTAGATTCAAACTACAGACCTTTTGGTTAGTGGCCGTAGCTCTTAACCAGCGTGCCACTAGGCCTTCTAATTAATGTCTAGAGAGTGCCAAAACCAATTAACTCAATGAAAATAATCAATAAAGTGGTTTATGGTAGTAAAAGACAAAAATGATTGGTAGGGAGTTCCCTTGGGATCCTTTGTCATGCTGCTCATGGCAACAATGGTTACTGTTCTTTTCATGACAGTGATGCACAGAGAAGTATCTAATACCACAAACTCATTCTGCAAGAAAGGTCAAGTCAATAAATTCGGCAATCACTTGGAATCACTTTGAGCGTTCTGCTTTGCCTGCTGTAGAATTAAAAAGGTCCTGTTTAATTCTATAAATCTAGTAACTAGATATCCGATAATTTCCACATTGGATCACCTTTTTTGGAATAGGTATAACTATGGATCTCTTCCAGTTGGTTGGCCAGGCAGCTGTCTTTCAAATTTCTTGGCATAGATGAGTGAGCACTTCCAGTGCTGCATCCATTTGTTGAAACATCTCAATCAGTATTCCATCAATTCCTTGAGCCTTGTTTTTCACCCACGTCTTCAGTGCAGTTTGAACTTCTTCCTTCTGTACCATCAGTTCCTGATCATATGCTACCTCCTGAAATAGTTGAACCTCGACCAATTCTTTTTGGTATAGTGACTCTGGGTATTCCTTCCATCTTCTTTTGATGCTTCCTGCGTCATTTAGTATTTTTCCTGCAGAATCCTTCAATATTGCAACTTTAGGCTTGAATTTTTTCCTCAGTTCTTTCAGCTTGAGAAGTGTAGAGCATGTTCTTCCTTTTTGGTTTTCTATCTCCAGGTCTTTGCACATGTCATTATAATACTTTCCTTTGTCTTCTCAAGCCATGCTTTGAAATCTTCTGTTCAGCTCTTTTACTTCCTCATTTCTTCCTTTTGCTTTAGCTACTCGGCGTTCAAGAGCAACTTTCAGAGTCTTCTGCCATCTATTTTGGTCTTTTCTCTCTTTCTTGCCTTTTTAATGACCTCTTGCTTTCTTCATGTATGATGTCCTTGATGTCATTCCACAACTCGTCTGGTCTTGGGTCATTAGTGTTCAACGCATCGAATCTATCCTTGAGATGGTCTCTAAATTCAGGTAGGATATACTCAAGGTCGTACTTTCACTCTCGTGGACTTGTTCTAATTTTCTTCAGTTTCAACTTGAACTTGCGTATGAGCAATTGATGGTCTGTTTCGAAGTCAGCCCCTGGGCTTGTTCTGACTGATGATATTGAGCTTTTCCATTGTCCCTTTCCACAGATGTAGTCGATTTGATTCCTGTGTATTTCATCTGGTGAGGTCCACATGTATAGTCACTGTTTATGTTGGTGGAAAAAGGTATTTGCAATGAAGAAGTCATTGGTCTTGCAAAATTCTATCATGCGATCTCTGGCATCGTTTCTATCATTAAGGCCATTATTTTCCAACTACCAATCCTTCTTCCTTGTTTCCAACTTTTGTATTCCAATCTCCAGTAATTATTGATGCATCCTGATTGCATGTTCAGTCAATTTCAGACTGCAGAAGTTGGTAAAAATCTTCAATTTCTTCATATTTGGCCTTAGTGGTTGATGCGTAAATTTGAACAATAGTCATATTAACTGGTCTTCCTTGTAGGCATATGGATATTATCCTATCACTGACAGCACTGTACTTCAGGATAGATCTTGAAATGCTCTTTTTGATGATGAATGCAACACTATTCCTCTTCATGTTGTCCTTCCCGGCATAGCAGACCATATGACTGACTGATTCAAAATGGCCAACACCACTCCATTTCAGCTCACTAATGCCTAGGATATCCAAAGAAAGGTGATCCAACTGAATGCAGCAATTGTTGAACAGTATCATTAATATCACATACAAGTAAAATTTTGCTGAAGATCATTCAAAAGCAGCTGCAGCAGTATATCAACAGGGAATTGCCAGAAATTCAAGCCAGATTCAGAAGACAGCGTGGAACAAGGGATATCATTGCTGGTGTCAGATGGATCCTGGCTGGAAGCAGAGAATACCAGAAAGATGTTTACCTGTGTTTTATTGACTATGAAAAGGCATTCGACTCTGAGAATCACAACAAATTATGGATAACATCGCAAAGAATGGGAATTCCAGAACACTTAATTGTGCTCATGAGGAACCTGTACATAGATCGAGAGGTAGCCATTCAAACAGAAAGAGGGGATACTGTGTGGTTTAAAGTCAGGAAAGGTGTGCGTCAAGGTTGTATCCTTTCACTATACCTATGCAAACTGTATGCTGAACAAATAATCCCAGAAGCTGGACTATATGAAGAAGAATGGGGCATCAGGATTGGAAGAAGACTCATTAACAACCTGCATTATGCAGGTGACACAACCTTGCTTGCTGAAAGTAAAGAAAACTTCAAGCACTTACTGATGAAGATCAAAGACCACAGCCTTCAATATGGATTACATATCAACATAAAGAAAACAAAGCTCCTCACAACTGGTGCAATAAGCAACATCATGATAAATGGAGAAAAGACTTAAGTTATCAAGGATTTCATTTTACTTGGATCCACAATCAACACCCATGGAAACAGGAGTCAAGAAATCAAACGAAGCACTGCATTAGGCAAACCTGCTGCAAAAGATCTCTTTAAAGTGTTGAAAAGCAAAGACGTCACCTTGAAGACTAAGGTGCACCTTACCCAAGCCATGGTGTTTTCAATTGCCTCATATGCATGTGAAAGCTGGACTATGAATAAGGAAGACCGAAGAAGAATGGATGCCTTTGAATTGTGGTGTTGGAGAAGAATACTGAATATACCATGGACCACCAAAAGAACGAACAAATCTATCTTGGAAGAAGTATGACTAAAATGCTTCTTAGAAGCAAGGATGGTGAGACTACATCTCATATACTTTGGACATGTTATCAGGAGGGATCAGTCCCTGGAGAAGGACATTATGCTTGGTAAAGTAGTGGGTCAGCGAAAAAGAGGAAGACCCTCCAATGAGATGGATTGACAGTTGCTGCAACAATGGGCTTAAGCATAACAACGACTGGGAGGATGGTGCAGGACTGAGCAGTGTTTCGTTCTGTTGTACACAGGGTCGCTATGAGTCAGAATTGACTCAAGGGTACCTAACAACAACAACAGTAGTAACTAGATAATCTGTGAAAGTAAAACTATAATTCTACTTAGCCAAAGCCACAACATTTAAAAATATTTTAGACACTACTAGGAAAGGTGTGGATGACCTAGGGAGTGATTATTTTCTTCTAGAATTGATGCCAAAATATTGAGAGTAAAGAGACTGTGAGTAGCACCAGGTTAAAAAATTTTTCAATGGAAGCAAAACATCTGGGATGGAGTTGATAAAAGAAAAAGATTGATCTCTTTTGTTTAAGTAAAGTGATTCCTCTGCAGAGTTAAATTTAAGGAGCAAGAACACCAAAGAGTTGACCTTGTTACCAGAATAAATGACTCCCCAAACAGAAATCAAGAATGCTTCTATGTTCTCAACAGCACTCATCATTTTGCTGGCCTTTAGTCAATGTTAATAATTATAATACAGCTGCCTTTACTGTGACCTCTTAGAAAACTTGTCATCCAAGTCCCTTTTGTGAAAACCATCCCTCTCTCTCTGTTCCAGCACCAGCCTACTTCCTTAGGCAGGGATGGCCCTCATCCAGATCCAGACCATCCCTGTTGGCAGCTCTTCTCTGGATCCAACTGGCCTCAGCTGGAGGTCCAGATGGATCTTTCCTTATCCCTCAGCAGGGTTAAAGCAGCATCTACCCCCTTTCTGATCTCTCTGACATTAGTGCCATCAGGCGTTGAGTGCTGTCCCTAAGTCCTAATAGCATAGAATGGAGTTAGCCATAGAAGGAAGACAGCTTCAGAAAGGGCACAATATCTTCAGACAAAGTAAATGAGCGATGTCTAATTGGTATATTCTTAAAGTTGATTTGTATTCATAACATTTTCTTTACATCTATATATCTGTATCTATATTCATCTATTGACCCATCTATCAACTGACTGATTGACAGATAGATATGTCAAACTGACAGATGGACAGAAATGGTTTGAGAAATTCCACCTACAGAGAGAGATATAGGCATAATACCTGTTGCCGTCAAGTTGATTCCGACCATAGCGACCCAAAAGACAGAGTAGAACTGCCCCATAGGGTTTCCAAGGAGCGGATGGTAGATTTGAATTGCAGACCTTTTGGTTAGCAGCCAAGACCTTAACCACTGTACCACCAGGGCTCGGTAAGCATAACCGATATAGATATACAGAAATAGGATAAACATCCATATCTACAGCTACATATATAGAGAGACATAAAATTAAAAAAATTAACAATTGGACAGACAATTGTTTAAAAAGTTAGATCAATCTATATCCATATTCATCTATCTATATAAACATTTTCAAACAGTTTCTGACAATTTATCAGTTTAACTGTGGCTGTCATATTATACAGGCTGCAAAGATTTTCACCAAATTTGAAAAGTATGTTTGGGATGATCTAACTTAAAGTATAGGCTCTGTGTCAGATGCAAAATCCAATCTGGGAGCCTCTCTGGGGCAGCCAAAACTGAGGACAGACTTTGATCTAATTTGAAGTGTACATTTGGGACAGTCTGACTTAAGATGTGGGTTATGTGGAGTGTAAAATTTTACTTTGTGAGTCCCAAAGACACCCTCAGTCATCTTCCAGAACAGGTGAATTTAACCAACATGAGTTGAGAGCTCGCCTATGCCAGGCACTAAATGCCAATATGGAGAAATGGGCCCAGGAAAGCAGATACTATGAACACAGAAAACAAATACATGTAGTCCCCAACTTATGACATATTCAAGTTATGACGAACCACACTTAACAACTGTCAGTGTATCTGGAACATGCCATCTTCCTGGGAGGAAATTACTAGAAAAATGCATGCAGGAGATACAGAAAAAACTGCTGAGTTATGGGAACATGCTCCAAGCATTTGATCAGGATAATATGATGGAAGAGATTGATGGAAAAATCGTCCATATGGCAAGAACAGTGAATTTGGAACTTGTTATTACCAGTGTATAACAGCTCATAGATCACACAGAAGGGGAATTGACAGATCAGGACTTAATGCATTTTGAAAAGGAAAAAAATGCTGAAGAAAAAAGATATAATGAGGAAGAAGAAGGAAAGAAGTTGTAAAAAAAATTTCACAGTGAAAGAATTAGCTGGAGTTTTTTCTAAACTAAATCAAGGGTTTTGGTTGCTTGAAAACATGGACCCAAACACTGATCCGTTTGCTAAAGTTAATAGGTAGATTCGGGAAACAGTGAGATGTTACCAAGAAATACTTGAAGAAGAAAAAAAAAAAAAGACTATTCAGACAACTCTCACTAATTTTCTAACTAGAAATGCCATTTCAATTCCCAGAGATAATCCAGATGATCCAGAACCTTCCACAAGTATAGTTATCACCCCAACTGACAAAATGCCTACATTGTCCAACTCTTCTTCACAGTCTGAGTAAATTTTTATGGTCTGTATATTTTTTTATGTATATACATATTAAAATATATCTGTAAGTTTATATGTAATGTTTCCAATCCCCAAAGACAAATAAAGATGGTATTTATAAAGATACTGATAATAAAAGGCAATAATAATAAAAACTGAAAGGAAAAAAAATGAGGTATTTGACTTATGACGGAGTCATCGGAATGGAACCCCATTGTAAGTCAGGGACTACCTGTGGTGGCTGTAACTATGACCTTAAGAAAGATGAAGAAAAGAATTATTGTTCAAACCAAGATAATTTTAATAGTGAAAGTGGGAACAATTAATAAGTATGCCAGAACAACAATCATAAAACCAACACTATCCCAAACAAACTGTAATGTGTGATCACCCTACTCCTAAAGGGAAAAATCACAAGATCAAGCTCTGCAATTGTAAGTCTTACTTTTATTTTACATTTGAGTTGCTGCATCTAAGGTGCTCTAGAGTGAGGCACAGGAGGGTTTATATATTTAATGATGGATAATAATTTCTCTAGAGCAATACTAGTGTATTGAAAGAAATAAATTTGTTTATAAGCATTGGGGTGTTTTAGTTTATCACATATTCTGCAACTGTTTTTGCCGTGAACTTTGTCACACATTTATAAACCCACCATCGAAATCTTTAAGGATAGAGTATGTGTTCGTAAAATAAGTGCTTAACTATTCTAAGGTCTCTGAAGTTTAAATACAATAGCAGAATGAGATGTTTTGATTTTTGCAGGGAAAACTATGAAAAAAAAGTTTTTCAACCAGCTGACAGTTAATCTTAAAAGTAGGTCAACTCTCAGAATAAAGGATGGCTGTTTAATAAACTAGAAGCTTGAAATCCCAAAGGCTAAGCTGCTGCGTGTCATATTAGTAAATAACTCTTTTGACATCTTATAAATCTGCCTAGGTTCTAGATAATAATCAATCATGTAGTTTATGAAGCACCTAGGTTACCTACATACAACGCTAGCTGCAAAAAAGGAAAACACAAAAGTCTACCAACATTTTTGTTCACTATTCAGGATATACTTACTCACACGTATAACTAGAAAAATGCAGTAACAAACTGTGACCCCAACTAAATATAAGAGCATCTTAAAGCAGAATGCCAGTAAGCATAGCCTGGAATCTTAGGAAAGTCTCAGTGTTATATGTGTGTTCCTTGCAGGTGAGAAGATGGAAGAGAATATACCAAGAGGGAAAAAGAATGTGCACAGGCACATAGGAGAGGAAGGAACTAGTAATGTTGAGCTATGTGCTAGGTAGAGTACTAGACACTTTACCTGTAATCTAATTCAATCCTCACAGCAAGCCTGGGAGGTCGGTGTAAGAGAGAAGCAAATCATTAAAATCAAACAGAGTGAATATCTGAGTGAGGACTGTCTGAGTCCGGAACCTACTTTTGTGCCATGCTGTACCACGGCACCAAACCCATACAGTAAGAAGACTGGACCGGCAGCAGCAAAGGCCGTGGTGTGAAAAGGAGCGGGCTCTCCCAAGTAAAAGGAGTCTCAGCTCTGTGAAGTGCCTCTTCAGGAAACAGGCACTACACTGAGGTGAAGTTTCCTATTTTGGAAATTTACACAAAACCTCCATCTTGTCTTCCTCAACTATTTAAAGAAATTCCTCTAAGACTTCAGTTATTACAAGAAAATGTATGGAAAAAAAAGTGACTTTACATAGCTGTTTGTGGGAATATTTTTTAGCAGCTTGAATTTATATTTATATAAGTTATAATGTAAGTGTAAATGTGATGAGTCAGAATACTGTCATTTTGTATATTTCAGGACCATTTTCCTTTACTTGTTTGATGTGGTTACCAGAGTTTTTTTGTTTTTTTTTTTCCTCATGTACAAAGGATCACACAGGAAGTGATGGGGAAAATAATCATTTAACTCACTCTTCCTAGAGGTTCTTTGGCTTGGCTACACACTCAGGGGTTAAAGTTTCAAAAGTGTTCAAATAATTATCACATAGATAGTCCTTATAAGAATGAAGTACTAACTGCCAAAGGGCAGGGCAGTAATCTAAATAAAGGAATCCCTTTAAGTAATGTAACTTTTAATGTACACTTTCTCAGCGACAGATAAAAATATCTGTGGGTTTCTCAGTTCACAGTGATAAAAGGAGCTACTGATGCCATCTCTTTACCTCTGCAATGGGACCTTATTTTTATTGATAAACTAGTGTTGGTAAAGCCATGTGAAATCCTAAGATAAAATACTACACATGATACATATGAGCTGTTAAGTGAATGTGTCATTGACATTATTTGAGTTTTCTTAAACTGAAATATGGATTCTGCTTAAGTTAGTTCATATTTCTAAAGTTCAGCACTTTAGCAAGGTGAGTTTCATACTCATTAAGCTCAAGGTTTTAGCCAGGTAAACATTAAGTAGTTAATAATGTGTAAAGAGGTTTTCCTCCCTTGGTTTTAAAGTGGGCAGATGTACAATGACATTAGCTCATAAACTGGTTAGGAGCAAAACAACTTTACTTCCTCTGTAATTTGGTAAAGAAAACTCTAGGAAAGAAAGAAATGGAGGTGGAATAACATTAAATGCTTTTACAAGGTTGGTGGACAGATTAAAATAAGAGATACCTCGATCTAAGAACACTGGTTCTTTTGGAGAATTTTTACTATGTAGCAGAGCTTGTGCCAGGTATTCAAGGTGCAACCTGAACACGACAGACACAGAGCTTGCAAGCTAGTCAGGGAGGCACACAAGAAAGTCAGCAACAGAGACAGAACGTAGTATGTTACAAGGAGACGGGGAATATCAGGAGAAATTTCTTGGAAAAAGCAATGCCTAAGCTGAAACATAATAGATGAGACTGAGATCTCTAGAGGAAGATTTGAGATGGACTGGGATGGGAGTTGGAGTGGGGAAAGGGCTTTTTGGGGATGTGCCAGGCAAAGGACATAGTATGTTCAAGGGCCTGTGGTATACTCATGCTGTATTCCAGAAGCTAAAAAAGTTCAGTATGCCTGAAGCATAGACAGCTCCTTAGATAGGCCCTGCTTCATACAAACATGTTGAGTGACAAAGCCAGGCGCCTTCCCCTCAAAGAGGTTAAATCCATTTGGGCAGACAAGACTAAGTTATGAATCAGTCAAGGACTAACTACTTAGAAAGAAGTATTCAAAGAATACCAAACCAATGAAGGGCAGGAGAAGGGGACCTCATCTCCCTGCCTGCTCTCTTCAGCACCTTTCCTTGTGCACTATGAAAGTTTGTAAAATTGAAGAAGAGAAAGATACTCAGAATGACTCAAGCCCCTTAGAAGAGCTTTAACATTTGTATGAGTCTCCTCTCCGGTTTTCTTGCAAGAAGAAGAGGTAAATCCAAAGTGGGCAAGGAAATACAAGTGTCAGTTTCTGACGGAGGATAGAAGCATGTGGTGTAGAAGCCACCTGGCAAAAGCATCAGATAACCTAGGAGAGGACAGGAGTTGGTCAGGAATGCAGTGAGTCAAATGGTCCTTTGATCTGAGTGGGAGGGTGCTCAGTGAGTGGACTGGAAAACTGCACAGGAGGTATATACAGTAAAAGAGAATAACTTTACTATTGTCTAGAGAAATTCTAAGAACTAATCACAAAACTATTGGGGGAAGAAAGTGAGTCCTGAGCTCCTTTTAAATACTTTATCCCTTATAACCTTGTACAAATTGTAGTCACAAACTCCAGCTGCTTCCATTACCAGGAAAGGGAAGCAAATTAAGACTGAGGCAGCCGCATTAATTGTAATGCATTATTCATTGAAGTGGTCAACCCTCATGAGGCTTGTATATCACCCACAAGTGAGTCATTTTTCATAACAGTTATTAGACACTTGAGTTAGTCAGAGGAGCCCTGGTGGCACAGTGGTTAAGTGCTCAGCTGCTAACCATAAGGTCGGCCAGTAGTTCAGAACCCAACAGCTGCTCCAGTGTGGCAGTGTGCTCCCGTAAAGATTACCGCCTTGGAAACCCTATGGGGCAGTTCTACTCTGTCCTATAGGGTTGCTGTGAGTTTTGAGTTACTCAAGAGGCTGGAGACTTCATGCACACCTACTTAACCTCCTTTGTTGGTGTGGACTTAACTGCTCTTATGGTAGTAAGGGTCACATCACTCTAAGGTATCTCTGTGAAGATACACCAGCAAAAGGATGTGCTATGTAATTATTTCTAGCGTGTGGTTTAGATGGTTGTGAGTGTTTGTATCTTGTTGTTATTGTTAGTTGCTGTTGAGTTGATTCAGACTCACAGCGACCCCATGTGTGTGAAGTAGAACTGCTCCACAGGGTTTTCAAGGCTGTGACCTTTCAGAAGCAGATCGCCAGGTATGTCTTCCAAGGCGCTTCTGGGTGCATTCAAATCACCAACCTTTCAGCTAGTAGTTGAGTGCTCAACCATCTGCACCACTCAGGGACTCCTTGTGTGTGTCTTAGAGGTAAGAAAATAGAACAAAAATGAGGAAGTTAAAAAGCGGAAGAGTTAGGAGTAAGCCAGATTATTAAGTATAAATGAAGAGAAAGAACATGCAGGGATAAAAAAAAAAAAAGGAAAGGCAGAGCTACAAAACCATACTAGGGATGGAAAGTGCGAAAATAATTGATTAGATGAATTACATGAGTATGATATCATTTATGTAAACTTTTACACATATAAGCAAAAATCACATGTTCTACAAAACACATTTTTTCAGGTAGTTAAACAAACACACACTGACAGGAAAGATCATATCAAGTTCATAAAATGGTTCCCACTGTGAGGAAGGCAGGGAGAGGAACAGGACAAGGGTGAGCAAGGGAATGTCAATTTTATCTGTGTTTTAAGTGCAAAGTAAAATGTGAAAACAGCCACATCTTTTAACTCCAGGTGAGTACAAGGGTATTTGGTATATCATTCTCTGTGGTTTTATGATTTTTTTTTAAACTTTTCAAAAAAAGAGAGAGAGAGATGGAAAGGGTTTTGAGGACCAAATGAGAAGCATCTAGGTACATATCCCTTACCAGCTAATAATCAGTCAACCGGGAGAGAGGCAAATGCAAGGGGGACAGCATTTTGGGAGTGACTGGACAGCAGTCGCATCCAGGATAGTGAGAATTTTCTTCGGTTTTCTTTCCAGTCTTGGTATTCTTTCCCTAACACCATCTCCAAGAACCACTCTGGCTCCTTAGCAATCACTCTCTGCGGCTCAGCTTTGTTTACTTTCTGAGGTTGCTGATTAACTGATGTGTTTTCTGTCAACTGAAATTTACAGACACATTACCATGTTTGACAGGCGGTAGGAGCCACAGTACAAGGATTCCCTGAAGAGAAAATTCTAGCATGCACTGTTGGAGGGTTTTTATTCCCTTCCAGCTAAGGTGGTGTTTCCTAGCTCTATTAATGCCATTGGTGAGAAATTTTTCTTATTCATCAGATACCTGCATTTCCAAAAGGTAACTTTTCCTCTAAACAAAGATAGGGATATAACATATACTTGTAATACAGGTTATTACTAACAGGTCATTTTTACTAAGCAAGAGATGCTTTACATATCTTGTGAAGGAGAGAAGGAGTTAAAGGAGAGAAGGAATCCTAAATAATTTCAGATATGGGAGAAGAGAAACTGAGGTGCTTTGAAAGACGAATAGAAGCAAGTACACAGAAAACAGGTTGATCTGTCTATTTTATTGTGTAGAAGATATAGCAGCCTAAAAGTGTGAACAGGTTAATGATTTTCCTGAGGTCACATAAGATGAAGTTAATAGCACACAGAATCAATCAGGAGTTCGAATGGAACTAATTTGCATTTCTAACAAGCTCCCAGGAAGTTATATATAAGAATCACCTGGAGATCTTGTTCGACTGTAAATTCTTATTCAGTATATCTGGGTTGGAAATGCAAATTCTCAGCAGGGAACTTGTTAGAATGCAAATTCTCAGCAGATGTTCAAACTAGACTGAACTGTTTCAAAGCCCTGGTATCACTGCATAACCATACATCTAAAAGGGGGAAAAGAAACCAGTAACACACAGAGTGATATTTAGATACCTTCAAAGGGAGCCTTGAACATAAAATCTAGACAACCTGAAAAAGTTTCACTGAACATGAGAGGAAAGCGGGATTCTATGATTTAAGAAGCACATATTTTTTTTGCCTATCTATCTATCTAATATTAGTCATATCAATATCCACTATCAGCTGATTAGCCCCATCTAACCAGAATTGAAACTGAGGCAAAAAAGTGGCCGAAGATCACAAAACAATGCAGATTAGAAATGATAACTTCTTGGCCTGTTGCTTAGCTACCAAACCAGCCTGTCTTAGACTGACTGCAGCATCATTTGCAGTTACTTAATAAATATATTTGAGCTAATTCTGAAGTAGAGACCAAGAAATTATTATATAGATACAAGTAAAAGAAATAAAAACTTCTCAATGCTCAAGATAAGACCTCTGGCCTGGGCTGGAGTTTGAAAGTACAAAAGGTTAAATTGTGGCTTGGAGTATTTTTGGTCCATGGTAAAAAGTTCACTAGTAGAACTGGAAGCAAAGGAACAACTGATCATTCACCTGAAAGCAAATGCCAGACAGCACTGTCTCTGGTGGTTTTCTGCTAAAGAAAAGGTAGTTTGTTTCCTGTCTGATAAGAAATGACAGTGAAACTGTCAATCTTCTAACCTTATTATAAATGTTATATATGTGACCATGTGCACCTGTACATGTGAAATACACACATACAGAAATGTCACTCCCAAGTACACTTATCTAAGTATAAATTTATTAAGGAGATACTGGTACTATGTTTAAAGACAGTAAGAGCCAAGCATTACGTAGCCATGGTATAGTTTCTATCATTACCAAATGAGTTAAAAATGAAAACAATAAACACAATGAAACTGAAACAAGAACTGGAGCTCTGGCAGATGCTTCTCTTATGTGATTTTTTTCCTAGAGGGGAGAAAATGTAGACAAAAATGAAAAAAGAAAGTTTAAATGTGTTTTGTATAAATGTGAGGCGTAAACACACTGAGTGGCTGAATTAGTAGCATATGCGTTGAGAAAGACGTGCGATGCCATTTGAAGAGCTAAAATTGGAGATGAGCAGTGACAATGACCGAGAAACAAACTGTCTAGGTGTTAGTTTCAATACAGGGGATAAAAAAACAGAGCAGAGAGGCTAGAGAGAAGGTGGGGAATATTTTGATGAAATTATGCTCAGTCAGGCTGGAGAAGTGTAGGGAGGGAGGTGGGCTAAGTGCGTGATTAAGAGAAGGAAAGAGAGGGAGCTCACACCGACATACTTTAATAAGCAATCAAATAAATATAATCTTAAATTGACTCGTGATGGTGAAATTCATAAGTGGTCAAAAAGACATATTCACGCAGCCAAGTAAACGAGGGAAAAACATGCTATTTGGTAACTAAGAGATAACCAAATGTTTATATCATGACACCTTAGTTATCCAGTGTGGTGTCCCAGAAGGATGGAGAGTGGGTCTTCCAGTGAGTATCTAATATAATGAAAGTTTAACCTCCTTAAATCCAAAAACCAAACCCATTGCCATCAAGTTGATTCCAACACATAGCAACCTCACGTGCGTCAGAGCATAACTCTGCTCCACAGGGTCTGGGTGGATTCGAACTGCCAACCTTTTGGTTAGTAGTCACATGCTTAACCGTTTGCACCACCCAAACCCAAACTGCCATCGAGTTGATTCTGACTCATAGCAACCCTAGAAGACAGAGTAGAACTGCCTCAGAGTGTGTCCAAAGCTGAAAATATTTACAGAAGCAGACTGCCACATCTTTCACCTGCGGAGCAGCTAGTAGGTTCAAACCACCAACCTTCTGATTAGTAGCCGAGCTCTTAACCACTGCACCACCAGGGCTCCTTTTGTACCATCCAGGGACCCCTTAAATCCAATTAAAAAACAATGTAGTCATTTTACTGAAAATCTCACTGAGATATATAATACTCCCCCCTACTCAAATAAACATACAGAATAAGATTCAACCTTTTCTTGGTAACACAGAGCCCTCACCATAAGCATCATGCTAACATTCAGGATGTCTTAAGGCCATTGAGGACTGGAGGTTTCAGACTGGCCTCAGTGCAATCCTCCCACTTACTATTCTAGTAGCCAATTCTGGGCATCTTCTCCCTATGCAGATCTCAACGGCATGGAGGTAGCCTCTACACTGAATGACCTCAGACTCTAATGCTCCAGTTACTTAATCAACTTCTTCCCTTGTCCCCAGGCTGGCTTCCTAAACATCTCCTTGCTCATTTTCTGACTGCAACCTAAAGTGAAGTAAAGACTGAGAGGGGGAAAATTATTTTTAGTAATATGTAGTATCACCTCAAAAAGGAAAAATACAGTTCTACTATGCTAAGTAGCATAATGTATGGGCTTGAGGCATGGGCTGTATTCTTACTCTGGTATTTTCTGCTGAATTGTGGCTAGTGAAAATTGTATCCTATTCGGAAGCTATGGGGGCAGGGTGTGCCTTGGTGTTACCACCTTACCTTCCTTACCGCTGATTTCCCCCTTACATCCACCCTTGTTCAGACTGTCCACCCTCAGCCTTAATCATTTCCCAATTTCTCACACTGCTACTTCTGTGTTGGAGCAAAAGCCCTCATCTGTTAAGCCTTGTCGTCCTAGATAGCATTTATGGAAAACATGTCACCACCTTAAACACCAAATCTACCAGAACTCCTACTGCTGGCCCATCTTTCCTTCTCTAAGAAGCAGGGCAGGAGAGGCTAGATGGAATAAGATAAAGCATTTCCCCTTTGAAAATCTGTTTGCTCAATAATTTAAGCTCTTGTTAATACACTTAATATTTTCTTTGTTTAAGTGTCTTAGTTACCAGACACAGCCACACTGAATGTGAATGTACACCCAAAGTTAATGTGAATGGACACAGATGCCTCGAGGGGATTTTTTTTTTTTTTTAATTGTACTTCAGGTGCAGGCTTACAGAACAAATAGTTTATCATGAAACAGTAGTACACAAATTGTTTTATGACATTGGTTAACAACCCCACAACATGTCAACCCTCTCCCTTCTCGACCTTTTTTTTTTTTTTTTTGGTGAAAATATACATAGCCAAAGATATACCATTTCAAAAATTTCTACATACACAGTTCAGTGACATCGACTACGCTCTTCCAATTGTGCTGCTATTCTCACTTTAGATGAAGGCTTACAGAACAAAATAGTTTTTCATTTAACAGTTAGTACACATGTTGCCCTATGACAATGGTTAACAACCTCACAACATATCAACACTATCCTTACTCAACCTTAGGTTCCCTAGCACCAGTTTCCCTGTCCCCTTCTGCCTTCTGGCCCTTCTCCCTGGACTGCTGTGCCTCATTAGTTCCATTTGGTTTTATGGGGCTGTCCACTCCCTGGCTGAACAGTGAACCTCGGAAGTGACTTCACCACTGAGCTAAAAGGGTATCTGGGGGCCATACTCTCGGGGTTTCTCCAGTCTCCTTTAGGCCAATAAATCTGCTCTGTTTTTTTTTTTGTGAGTTAGAATTTTGTTCTACATCCTTCCCCAGCTGTGTCAGAACCTTCTGTTGTGATCCTGGTCACAGCAGTCAGTGGTGGTAGCCAGGCACCATCTAACTGTACTGGACTCAGTCTGGTGGAGGCCTTGGTAGCTGTGGTTCATTAGTCCTTCGGACTAATCTTTTCCTTGTATCCTGTTCTCCTCATTCTCCCTTGCTCCTGAAGGGATGAGACCAGTGGAGTATCTTAGATGGCTACTCATAGGCTTTTAAGACCCCAGATGCTACTCACCAAGGTAGAATGTGGAACATTGTCTTTATAAACTGTGTTATGCCAACTGAGCCAGATGTTCCCCGAGACCACGGTCCCCACAGCCCTCCACCCAGCAATTCAGTCCCTCAGGGAGTTTGGATGTGTCTATGGAGCTTCCATGACCTTTCCTTGTACAAGTTGTGCTGGTTT
>NW_004443991.1:15385634-15391071 GCF_000243295.1 Trichechus manatus latirostris
TGCCCATTTTTTAATAGGATTATTTGTCTTTTTGTTGTAGAGGTGTTGGATTTTCTTGTAAATTATGGAGATTAGACCTTTGTCTGACTTGTACTATCCAAAACTGTTTTCCCAGTCTGTAGGTTCTCTTTTGACTCTTTTGGTGAAGTCTTTTGAAGAGCATAGGTGTTTGATTTTTAGAAGATTCCAGTTATCTAGCTTATGTTTTGGGGTTTGTGCATTGATGGTTATGGTTTGTATCCTGTTAATGCCGTGTATTAAGGCCTGTAGTGTTGGTCCTATTTTTTCTTCTATGAACTTTATAGTTTTAGGCTTTATTCAAAGGGATTTTTATACTTCCCTCTGAAATCAGTTTACCAGTTGCCATTGAGCCAACTCCCACTCATGGCCACCCCATGTGTGTCAGAGTAGAACTATGTTCCACAGGGTTTTCAGTGGCTGATTTTTCACAAGTAGATCTCTAGGCCTCTTTTCTAAGGCACCTCTGGGTGGACTTGAATTTCCAACTTTTCGCTTAGCAGCAGAGAGCATTAACAGTTTGCACCACCCAAGGACTCCTTGAAATCAAGTACAGGTAAATGACCCCTTTTATTCCAAAAGAAATTAGAGTACTGGCTTTGTCACTTGGCTTTGTTTTGTTTTTGTCTCCTTATTCAGAATTCCTTAGCATTCATAAGTTTCCTCATTGCTTAGAAGTGTCTGGATATAATGACGAAGAGTCAAAGAGCAGCATTATTTTTCTATTTGAATGAAGGGTCCTAATGGCTTAATAACTAGACATAAGAATCTGAAAATCCCTCCAGTTAGAAGAACAACATGAAACTCAAGAAGGAGGCAGTATGAGTGAGAGAAGAGAAGGCTAGATAACAAAAGGGCAAAATTGAGACAAGCAGTAGCTGGTGGCCAAAGAAGAACTATCCTTGTATGATATATTTGTTTCCAAATGACTAATGACAAAATGCCTCAAGTCCAAGTTCTCCAGCTTTCTGGGGTCATTTTAAATTTATACTTTAAATACCTCAAGTCTCCATCCTACATAATCTTGTGGGGATTTTGGCATTTTTCAAAAGAATTCTGAGAATTTCTGGGGTTAAATAGTCTCCTCTTACTCTGAATCATAGCACCAGCAACTTAAAATCAATTATTACATATCTGTGCTTTTAAAATCCTTCAACCAGCCCCCAGAACTTCCCCACATGGCAGTTTCTCAATGGAAAACCTTTCCTCTTAAAGCCCAGCTTCCTAACACATTTTTGTAACACCCACCATAAGCATCCTTAAATCTCTCCTCTTTCTTCGTGTCCCTAACCTCTATCTCCCAGGCTATCTGAGCAAACTCGAGATTCTTTTTTTATTTCACATTTGTGGCTGCCCATTGGAACCACCTAAGAAGCACAGAAGATATCAAAATCCGGGCCCCACCCTAAACCAAATGAATGACAGTCTCTGTGGGTAAAGCCCAAATATCTTTACATTTTAAAAGCTCCCCAGGTGATTCAAACATACAGCTAAAGCTGAAAATTCTTCTCGTCCAGTGCTTTACAAGCTTTAATATGCATTCCAATCACCTGAGGATCTTGTTAAAATGAACATTCTGCTTCAGGAGACCACGGATAGGACTCAAGATTCTGTATTTCTACCAAGTGTCCCAAACCACACTTTGAGTAGCAAGATTCGAGATCAGTAGTTTCCACACTGTGCTGCACACTGGAATCACCTGGGGATCTTTAAAAACTATTGATGCCTGGCTCCAAGCCCCAGACCTCAGGATTTTTAAAGTTTCCTGGGTATTCTAAAAATGTTGTAGACTATGGATCCAGGAAGGGTGAGTCAGCCATATCTGTCATCTCTTCCATTTCCAAATCAAAAGTCATTTCTCTGATATGAATCTTGTCACTTCCTTCATAAGCAAAAGCTTCTGTAGTTGGTTCTTATTTTAAACAGCATTTTTTCCATCCCAGTTGTAGGCTGTTGTATGTATGCCTAAGACAATTACTTAATAAATCAGTATTAGTTACTACCAACTAATACTGTTACTTGCAAAGACTCAATACAATAATGCCTTTAAGTATTACCTTTAGCAGACGTTTCTAAACCCAGGTGGAGTTTTTCACTCATCAGGTCTCAGTAAGAAGACCAACAGGAAATTGCTGCATAATTAGTGGTCTGATTTGGGCTCTTTACAAAATTGGTACTTAAACTAGGATGCCAAGGGTCTTACCCTGGGGTGATCAATAAGGTATTCACTGGATAGGAGGCCATCTGGATGTCAAGTTAATCACTAGGAAGTTTATACAGAGTGGCCGGTGGTTTACTATAGCACTGGCTTTATGCAGACACTCCTGTGTTTAAATTCTCTTTTCCAAGTATTACCTTTGTGGCCTAAGTTTATGAATTTCTGAGCTCATTTTCCCTACCTATAAGAATTAGAATAATTAAGCCTACCATACACACACACACGCACGCACGGAGAATTTAAATAGAAATATATAAAAAATCGTTGTCTGTACATTACCTGGTACTGAATAAAAATGAGCATCTGCCTCTCCTTTACATATTATACCTTAGCCAGCCAGTTTGCAATTATTGTTGGCCAGTTAGATTTTTCAAAACGTCAGTACTTTTGTAGCTTGATTTTACTACCTTCTACTTCCAATTCAAAGGAACAATATGATAACAGAGCAGAATAGTAGATGTTGTATAGAGGTCTGAAGGGAGTACGTATGTTTTCTGTACTTCAAAAGATTATCATTTACTGTTAGACAGGATAAACATAAACACGTAAATATATAAAAAACATACAAAAACACACAGCTAGTTTCAGCTACGCAAAGAATCAGACACAAGGGCTGTACTGTTGCTGAGAGACTGGACTCTGGGGCCATCTATGTATGAAAACTGCGTAAAAATGGTGAGTTTGTGCAGAATTTTTAAGGCATAAAGGAATGGCTTTGGTGTGACAAAATGGAGGGAGAAGGGTGTGGGTAGAACAAAGAGTACTATTTAATCAGTGTCAATGCCAGCGTTCAGTGGCAGTACAACCCCATCAAATGAACTTTACAAAGGATCAAGATTTAAGGACCAACATTTTTTATAATAATTGAATACAGAATGAATTATATTTTTAAAACTTAAGACTCAAAAGTACTATGGGATCCTCCTTCCTCTTCTCTGACAGTTCTGTAGTGTTTTATACAAAAGACACATAGTTCATGGGATTTAAAGAGACATAGTTCATGGGATTTAAAGAGTATCCTGTTACCTTGAAGATCAGTCTGATCTGCAGTTGTTCTTACTGCAGTGTGTTCTTACTGCAGAAACTGGGGACCAGAAAAACCAGAAATGGTTTTCACTTCAGAGTACTTTTAAGTCTTTTCCAAAAGTAAATGTGTGTTTGTAGTGTCTACTGGGCAGGAAGGACAGGAAAGCAGATAAAGGTTTTAATGTACTTGACACTCTGACAATTTGAGTTTCATTCACCTATAATGAGATGCTGAAATTTCACAATAAGTAATAGCTGTACCATCCTCTGATCAACAGGACTCCATGCTTGTGTAACCAGGTGGTATAAATATGCATGCCAAAATGTATTAACAATGTTGAACTGATCAAACATCCTTTAAGAGTATACACAAATAGGCTTTGTGATGTGAGATAGCTGGGATGGCTAGTAGGTTTTCCAGATTTTCAGCACTATCCTGAGCTCAGTTGTCTTTCTGTCAGTTTCTTTTTTTCCCCCTTCTCTTTTTAAATCATTTACCAAGGACACTTGAAAACATGATTTGTTGCAAAATCCACCTAAATTGTAGCCACCAGTCTAGAGGGGTCAGAAATCATTCTTGCAACTTCTTACATGTAAAGCCTTAACTAGATGTGCCTTCTCTACTAGAAAAAGCAGAAAGATGTCTCAGCTTAGAAGCATCTGGCAAAAGCCAAGTACTATGAACAGAATAGATGGATGGACTGGCTATCCTGCCTGGGTCCTTATGGCTTCAACACCTGCTTCAATTCTATAGTCAAGGTGTGATGGTTCAGTATTTAAGTTCCATGTGGCCTCACAGAGTGCACAGTTTGTGGGCATTTGATACCTAGAGAAAGAATCTTCATTTTTAAAAATTTATTCCTGACTTTGATCCCTCAAGGCATTAAATCAAATTGACTTCCATGACCCATGATCCAACACATCATTAATTTTCCTCTTACTTCGCTGCTGTTCTTTCTCTTTATCCTTTGCAGCCTTATCCTCCTTCACTAGGCCCATTAAATATTGGATCTTCTCAATGCTTAGTCCTAGGACCACTCTTCTTATCACCCAATACTGTCTTCTTTCGAAGCTGCATCCATGCTCACAACCTCTACCAATTATAAATCAGATAACTCACACATCCATATCTCTATAAGTCTTTTCTGATGTTCAGTCCATATAGCCAATTCTCTACTTAACATCATGACTTGAGTGTAGCAATCCAAATTCAACATACACTAAAGTTTATCTTCCAATGTTCCCTATTCCAGTTAATGGTATTCCATCCATTTGATTATACAAATCAGTAACTTGGGATGTATACTTAATATTTTCCTTTCCCACACCTTCCATATCTAAGTAATCACCAATTCCCACTGATCTTAGCTTGTGTGAGGGCACTCTAAACCTGAGGTGTTTGGCATGATTAAAAAAATGACTGACCCAGACCTGAATCAAAACTACATTTCTGAATTAAATTTTAGCCTGTCCCAAGTCCTCCTTTCTGCCTTCCTAAGAACAGAATTTGTCATTTAGAGCTTTATGACATGTAACTTCTTGTGAAATGTTAACCACCCTCACCAAACGATAGAGGAGGGCAAAATTTTAGTTTGTGAAGAAATCTTTGTCAGGAAATATTTGTCAAGATGATCTCAGAAGAATGGTTGTTCCAGGAAGAATGTATATGTAGACCTTTCAGAAAATTGCATAACATGTTGGCTCCAGAAAGTCTACATTAGTAAGAAGATTAATTAACTCTGTAAAATTTTACCTTACTATCGTCTTGTGATCATACATAATCCCAAGTCCCCATGATTGTGGTCACATACTCCTTCCCCACTTTTCAGTACAAAAGTTCATCTCTCCCTCAGAATGTTGAACACTTAGTACATTCATTTGATACCCTGCGTTTACTGGTTCGAACTGTATCTCTCGCCCTCAATAAAACTCTGCTTTTTACTAAAACAGAGCAGTTGTTTTACAAGCTGTTATGTGTCACTAAAAATTTATTGACTTTTCTCCACCTGGAAACTATGATAGCCTCTAACTGATCTCCACTCCTGTCCCTTCTTGACACCACAGCAAGAGTGAACTTTGCCAACATAATAAAGGGCATCTATGCAAAACCAATGGCCAACATCATTCTTAATGGAGAGGGGCTGAAAACATTCCCCTTGAAAACAGGAACAAGAC
>NW_004443991.1:15393872-15399225 GCF_000243295.1 Trichechus manatus latirostris
GGGGTTGTTAACCAATGTCATAAAACAATATGTGTACTACTGTTTCATGAGAAACTATTTGTTCTGTAAGCCTTCACCTGAAGTACAATAAAAAAAAGTGAACTTTGTAAGTATATATCTTGAAGCCCCCCACCCTCAGCTTAAAACAATTTAATTTCTTCCCTTTGCTATTAAGATGATCACCAAAATCTTTGGCCCACAAAGCCTTGCCTGGTCTGGCCCCCGACTACCTCTCCAGATTTGCTTTGCTTCAGGCCCTCCCTTAATCTTTAATTTCCCCTATAGCCATACTCCCATCTACAATGTGTGTGTATTTTCCACCCCATTCTCCACTTTACCCTGCCCCTACCTCACATATACATGAACATATACACATACAAATACACCCTCCTTTTTCTACTTAATGGTTGTTTATCCTTTAGGTAAGGTGTCCTGGTGGGGCAGTAGTTAAGCACTCCTTGGAAACCCTACGCGACAGTTCTACTTTGTCCTATAGGGTCACTATGAGTCAGAATTGACTCAAATGCACACAACAACATCCTTTAGGTGTCAGATCAACAGTTACTTCCTCAGGAAAGCCCTGACCTCCCACAATTTTCTCTATTATATTTTCTCTTAGCAAACATACTTCTAGTTTAAAGATGTATTCAAGCCTGTGGTTTTACATTAAAACGTTGTATGATTGTATTTGGTTAGAAGTATGTCTTCCCACATGAGCTTCTAGTTAGGATTAGAAAGCTAAAAAGAACATTGCTCCCACCCTTATAGAAACAACAACAACAACAAAATGCTGCAAATTTTGCAATAAAATTTACTTGAATCTATCATTTAGCTGAGGTCACAGGGCAATGAACTAAACTAAAATCTAAGAAAAGACAGGGACTTCCAAAGATAGATGAATGGCAAGAACTTGCTTAACTGGGGTAGATCCTGCCGGACATACGCAAAAAGAATTCAGCCAATTTTTTTTTTTTTTTTAATTACTAAAGGCTGACCATGGACTAGCCAGAAAATATAGAACTCCTGGGGAACTTGCACCCATTTACAGACTCTTCTGCACAAACCTAAACAAATGTTCACCAGAAATGCTGGTGCGAGTACTAAAGAAAGCCTCCCTTGAGATGCAGGCCTAGGGAGTGGTGAAAAGCACAAAACCTCACCTGAGTCCTTTTCTCCTATCTCTCCTAGGAACAAAGGCCTTAAACTGTCGAGGGAAAGGAAACAAATCCCGTTTTCCTTAGGGCACGGTGGAAAACTTATTGTAGCTAAGGTTATGGGAATGGAAAACAACTCTCTACCCCTACAGGAAGGGCAGGAACAAATGTTGGGCTCACACTATTAAAGGTGTCCTCCAGCTAGGTAAAAGACAGCATCATGAGAAGGTCCCAATCCCAAGACCCAGGACACAGTGCTTGCCTAAGACTGAGACTTAAACAGAACAACAGAGAATACCACACCCACCTACCCCCATATACATACCTACCACCAAGCAACTAGAGGAGTAAAAAAGAACAGCTGTCTACCTCTGGGAGAGGAAGAAGATTATGGACAAAGACCTCTGAGTCAAAGTCCAAAGGGAAAATCTAAAGCCAAAGGTAGAGTAGCCATCCAGAAAAACCTTCTGGAAAACCATCCCCTACTCTAAACATGTTACTGTTGTTATGTGCTATTGAGTTGATTCCAACTCACAGCAACCCTATAGGACAGAGTAGAACTGCCCCATAGGGTTTCCAAGGAGTGGCTGGTGGATTCGAACTACTGACCTTTTGGTTAGCAACCAAGCTCTTAACCACTGTGAAAACAGAGCTCCACTCTAAGCACAGGGTAATGCTAAAGGATTTGAAGTATTACACAGACAGCAACCACAGCAACAGCAAAATGCAAATTGAGCTCAACTCCTGACTAAACTGACCCAACCTCCCTCCACCCCATACAAAGGCCTAGAAGATAGATGTTATGCCATTTCCAAGTATAAAAATTATTTACCTCAGTCTCTACTGTCCTACACAAGATATCCAACTTCCAACAAAAAGTTAGGAACCATTCAAAAAAGAAAGTAAAAAGCAACAAACTGTCAAGAAATAAAGCAATAAATATACCCAGCCTCATATATAAGACATATGTTGGAAATATCAGACCAAAAATTACAATAACTATGATTAATATTGAAGGTTCTAATGGAAAAGGGGACAAATGCAAGGAGAGATGGGTAATTTCAGTAGAGAAACTGAAACTATAACAAAGAATCAAATGGAAATGCTAGAAATGAAAAATATATAATCACAGAAATGAAGAATGACTTCAACAGGATCAACAATCAACATGACACTGCAGAAAACAAAGTGAAAATCAAGATAAACAAATAGAAACCAAGCTGAAACACAAAGAGAAAAATGAGTGGGGAAAAAAATCAACAGAATATCCAAGAGTCATGGAATAATATAAACTGGTCTAAAACATGTATAACTGCTCATAGTTAGAAGATCAGGGATGAGTATATGACCTTGGCAGAACAGAAAAGATGTAAATGGCCAAATGAGATAAATAGGATAGAGAGTCAACATGGATGAATAAAAAGATTATTGAACTATGATGCACTCAGTAATATTCAGACCAAGAAATACGATCACGTGACTTTCTCCAGGTATTATATGGAAACAGAAGCACAGCTGAGATTAAAAAGAAACTGGTTCTCTCAGTTAATGTTTCTAAACACGTCAGATTCCATGGGTCTTACGTATCTAGTGCTGCTACAACAGAAACACCAAAAGTGGATGGCTTCAAATAACAGAAGTTTATTCTTTCACAGTCTAGTGGGCTAGAAGTCTGAATATAGGGCACCAGCTGCAGGGGAAGGCTTTCTGTCTCTGTTGGCTCTGGACAAAGGTCCTTGTCATCAATCTTCCCCTGGTCGAGGAGCTTTTCAGTGCAGGACCCCAAGTTTAAAGGACACGCTATGCTCCATGTGCTGTTTTCTTGATGGCATGAGGTCCCCCTGTCTCTCTGCTCACTTCTCTCTTTTATATCTCAAAAGAGATCGGCTTAAACCACAACCTAATCTTGTAGACTGAGTCCTGCCACTAACCCCGTCTCATCACATCATAGAGATAGAATGTACTACACATAGGAAAATCATATCAGATGACAAAATGGAAGACAGTCAAACAATATTGGGAATAATGGACTAGCCAAGTTGTCACACATTTTGGGGGGACACAATTCAATCCATAACAATGAGTAAATTATACCAAAACAAAAACAAGTAACGTATTTTCATTAACTTTTCTACATTTTGGAAGAGCACAGAAATGAAATGTTTGCTGGCTGGGATTTGTCTTTTCTTCATTGTGTAAGACACACTGTCTTTCCAAAAAAAAAAAAAATAACTGTCGGAACGGCGACGGTAGCCAACTACACAACTCTTACAGAGAAGTGGGACCAAGGAGGGTCACTCCGAAGAGACGACCCCAGCTTCAGTCCCAGGAGTTTATTTATAGTCAATACAGCAAGTAGTGAATCAAATCACAGAACAATGGGCTTTGGGTGAATAACAATAAGTTTCGGGCAAGGGCAAATGGACTTCAGGTAAACAACCCAATCAGTAATGGGACGATAGGTTTTGGAAAAACAAGTCGTGACAAGTCTCAACACGTTGCTGACAAGTCTCAACATGCTGTGTGCAGCATATGGGCCTTTGAGGGGCTGAAGTTGTCACTGGTGTAGCCATATTTCAATGGCACATATCCCTACAAATAACAATAACTTTTCTTTGTTTATATTTGTGAATGAGGCTTATCAGTGGTAAATGAGGGTTGTCATATCTGAGACCCAGTTTGGATCTGAGTAGGTTGCCTAACTACTAACTCTAGTAGGTATCACTAAAGCCAGTGTTTTTGTCATTTCACCATCACATCTGTATTTCTTTAAATCCAAACTTTTTCCATATGTATACGTAGGGAAACAAGAAGTAAAATTGTATGTTTCACATTACCTCAAAAAGCCTCTGATTAGTATAATAACAGTTAAATCAAATGGCTTCTGCAAACCCCGTATTAAATCATCATCAAGCTCGACATCATAATCCTTTAACAAACCAAGTTGTATCTTTCTGTTTGGAATCTTCTTCTGCTTCCTTATATTTTACAAGTTTAAAATTCTTAGTATGGTATCATCTTTATTATCCAAAGTTACCTTACCTATTTTAACAGACTTTGGGCCTTTGTGAAATATCAGCTGCTCAAAGGTGGATGAATTTATGTCAGAATTCTCAATTCTGTTCCATTGTTCTATATATCTATTGTTGTACCAGTACCAGGCTGTTTGGACTACCATGGCGGTATAACAGGTTCTAAAATCAGGAAGTGTGAGGCTTCCCACTTTGTTCTTCTTCTTGAGTAATGCTTTAATTATTTGGGGCCTCTTCGCTTTCCATATGAAGTTTGTGATTTCTTTCTCCATCTCATTAAAAAATTCCACTGGAATTTGGATCGGGATTGCATTGCATCTGTGATCGCTTTGCGTAAAATTGACATTTTCACAATGTTGAGTCTACCTATCCATGAGCAAGGTATGTTTCTCCACTTATGCAGGTCTCTTTTGGTTTCCTGCAGTAGTGTCTTGTAGTTTTCATTGTATAGGTCTTTTACATCTCTGGTTAGATTTATTCCTAAGTATTTTATCTTCTTGGGGGCTATTGTAACTGGTACTAATTTGGTGATTTCCTCTTGGAGGCTCTCTTTGCTGGTGTAAAGGAATCCAACTGATTTTTCTATGTTTATCTTGTATCCTGAAACTTTGCTGAAATCTTCTATTAGTTCCAGTAGTTTCCTTGTGGATTCTTTGGGGTTTTCTGTGTATAAGAACATATCATCTGCAAAGAGACATACTTTGACTTCTTCTTTACCAATTTGGATGCCCTTTATATCTTTTTCTAGCCTAATTGCTCTGGCTAGGACCTCCAGCACAATGTTGAAAGAGCGGTGGTAAAGGGCATCCTTGTCTGGTTCCTGTTCTCAAGGGGAATGCTTTCAAAGTTTCTCCATTTAGGATGATGTTGGCTGTTGGCTTTATACGAATGCCCTTACTTATACTGAGGAATTTCCCTTCTATTCCTGTTTTGCTGAGAGGTTTTACCATGAATGGGTGTTGGACTTTGTCAAATGCCTTTTCTGCATCAATCGATAAGATTATGTGGTTCTTGTCTTTGGTTTTATTTATGTGATGGATTATACTGATTGTTTTTCTAATGTTGAACCATCCCTGCATACCTGCTATAAATCTCACTTGATCATGGTGAATTATTTTTTTGATATATTGCTGAATTCTATTGGCTAGAATTTTGTTGAGGATTTTT
>NW_004443991.1:15400952-15435527 GCF_000243295.1 Trichechus manatus latirostris
CTCTTTTTTGTTTTAATGTTGTCATCTTTTACATATTGACATCTGTTTCCCTATTTTCAGTGTTTTAGCTTTGATTTACTTTTGTGACTTCCCTATCTGGGTTGATATCTGGTTGCTCTGTCCTGTGTTCTAGTCTTGGGTTGTTATCTGATGTTACTGATTTTCTAACCCGAGGACTCCCTTTAGTATTTCTTGTGATTTTGGTTTGGTTTTTGCAAATTCCCTAAACTTCTGTTTATCTGGAAATGCCCTTATTTCACTATCATATTTGAGAGACAGTTTTGCGGGATATATAATTTTTGGCTGGCAATTTTTTTTCTTCAAGCCTTTATATGTGTCATCCCATTGCCTTCTTGCCTGCATGGTTTCTGCTGAGTAGTCTGAGCTTACTCATATTGACTCTCCTTTGTAGATGACTTTTCATTTATCCGTAGCCACTCTTAAAATTCTTTATCTTTGGTTTTGGCAAGTTTGATTTTAATATGTCTTGGTGCCCTTCTTTTGGGATCTACCTTAAGTGGGGTTCAATGAACATCTTCGATAGATATCTTGTCATCTTTCACGATATCGTGGAAGTTTCTGCCAAAAAATCTTCAAAAATTCTCTCTGTATTTTCTGTTATCCCCCGTTCTGGTACTCCAATCACTCGTAGGTTATTCCTCTTGATAGAGGCCCACATAATTCTTAGGGTTTCTTCATTTTTTTTTAATCCTTTTATCTGATCTTTCTTCAAATAAGTTGGTGTCAAGTGCTTTATCTTCAATCTCACTAATTCTGACTTCCATTGCCTCAATTCTGTTCCTATGACTTTCTGTTGAGTTGTCTAATTCTGAAATTTTATTGTTAATCTTCTGGATTTCTGATTGCTGTCTCTCTATGGATTCTTGCAGCTTGTTAAATTTGTCATTATGCTCTTCTCTAATCTTTTTAATTTCCTCTACTGCATGTTCTGTGTTTTGCTGAATTTCCTTCCTAATTTCTGAAGAGTTCTGTATATTTATCTTTTGTATTCTGCCTCTAGTAATTCCAAGACGTTTCCCTTCTCTGGAAAATTTCCAGATTCTTTATTTTGGGAGTTTGCTGAAGTCATCACGGTCTGCCTCTTTATGTGATTTGATATTGGCTGTTGTCTCTGTGCCATCAATAAGTTATTATATCTATTTATTTTATGTTTTCTTACTGTGTCCTAGCTTCTTGTTTTGTTTTGATATGCCCAAATAGACTGCTCGTATGAACTAGTTTGATTATTGGCCCCTTTGAAGCTCCAATGTCCTGTCACTAGGTGGTTAGATTTGTTACTAGGTATGTGAGCTCAGGAGTCCGCCCACTCCTCCTACATGGATTCAGCTCAGGTGCCCAGGTAGATAGCCACAAGTGTGTTGTGTAGGCTCTCACCTAGAGTCCTAGACAGGTGTCGGTGATTGATGTAGGCACAGGCATCTGGCTGCAGCAGGAGGATACACTCTGAGCAAAGCAGGGGGCTGACGGCCACCGAGCATCCAGGAGGAAGGCATGTGTCTGTTCCCCAGAGTGCATACGTGGGTGGGTTTTGCCAGCAGTGTATGAGCACCCAATGCTGTTGGCTATAAGGACTTGGGGGGCACCTCATATTCATGGGCCCCTATCACAGGTTGCTAGGTGGCAGGGGTGAAGCCACCACTCCTCAGGTCCCTGATGCGGGTAGGTAAAGACCTGCTTAATGCACAGAGCAGTGTCAAATGTCACGAACCTGCCACTACACAGGTGAAACAGTTCAAGTTAGACTTCAGGTATATACTCTGTTGTACTGCGGTAATGAGGGCTTACACTGCTGAAATGGGCCCACCCAAGTCTCTGTGGGGGAAAGGCACTCAAAGTCTGTGGATTCCTTATGCCTGTGCCTAGGCATAGGAACTGTGCCTACCCTGGGTTCCTGGCTTAGGGGAGCTGGCAGTTTAGTTTTTCCCATTTGTTAATTTGTTCGCTCTCCAAGGCTGGAACAATGGCTCAGGGCATGTGACGGATCCTACTTCCAGCCCAGGGCACTCGGCAATTGCTGAAGCTGGTCTGGGACCCGGTGCAAAGCAGGGAGCCGGGAGGTAAATGGGATAGAGGTTTTTCCCTAAGGGGTTTGTCTTTGATCTGTGCAGTAGGCTGTATGCAAGTACTTCTCTTTCGCCGATCAAGGGCTGCTTCTCACTGGTTCTGGGTGGCCAAGTACTCTGCCACTGGGTCTCTCCCAGTATGAAAAACACACCTCCCGAGCCCCGCTGCTTGCCTGCCTCACCAGTCACCCATGAGCTGATCAGGCCTGTAGGCCTCGGGCTCTTGCCAGGTCAGATGTGGCAACTCCTCGCAGCTTCATAACCATCTCTCCCTCCCCCTGCCACTCAGTCCAGTTCCTCAACTTTGCCTTAGATGTTCAGGGCTCCTTGATTGTCCTATATAATTGATTCACTTGTTTTTTCGGGTCTTTGTCGTACGAGGGTCCACCGGAAGCATCTCAGTACTCTGCCATCTTGGCCCCGTCTCCATAATAAACATATCTTAAACAAAAATTTTACAAACTCAAAGAGTATGCAGGCTGGTCTTCTCTTGTCTGTGTCCAAGGCTTCCAAATGTTTGGCTGATAAATCTTTGGACCAGGCATTTTCATTCTGTTGTACACAGGGTGGCCATGAGTTAAAAACAACTCAATGGCACCTAATAACAACAATGGGCTCCTTCCTGGCTCTGTGAAAAAGTGGTGGCTAAAAAGAACAGCCAAAAGAAGCACTTTTTTCAACAATCTGGGGAGGGTTTACTGAAGAAGAACGTCTGAATCTTGTTAAGAACAGCGAACTTTGTGGAGTTTTAACTTGTGTTATCCCCATCCTTCACTTCCAGTGCCATAATAGCTTTGAAAACCATCAGTCTTAGAACCACAGTAGCTGTGAAAACCAACAGCCTAGCAGCTATGAAAGGGGACAAAATCAGTTTGGAGCTCCCCCAAAAGCCCTATACCAGAGAAGTGTCACTATTCAACTTATCTAGCAGTTCCCTGGAAAAGGCCCATTCACAGAGTTTATCTTTATTTGATCTGACTCAAAACTCCCTCAGTGAGGAAAGCCCTATCTCTTGAGTGTTTGCCAAAATATATATGTATATATATAAATATATATATAAATATAAACATATACATAAATATATATGTAAATATATACATAAATATATATATATATATATAAGTACTATGAACGATACTACGCCAACAAATTAGATAACTTAGATAAAATGGACAAATTCCTAGAAAGACACAGCTATAAAAACTGATTCAATGAGAAACAGAAAATATGAGAACTGTAAAAAAAAAAAATTAAGTTAGCAATTTAAAAACTTCCCACAAAGAAAAGCCCAGGCCCAGAGAGCATCAGTGGTGAATTCTACCAACTAATTAACTAATTAATATCAATTCTTCACAAATCTTCTAAGAAACAGCAGAGGGAAGAACACTTCCCAACTTGTTATAAGAGGCCAGTATAAACCTGATGTCAAAACTAGACTAAAATGTCACATTAAAAGAAAACTACAGACCAATATCTCTTACAAATACAGATACACAAATCTTCAACAAAATACTAGCAAATTAAATCCAGCAATACATAAAAAAAAGATTGTACATTGTGACTATGTGGGATCTACTTAGGAATGCAACGTTGGTTTAAAATCGAAAAGTTAATATAATATACCATATTAATAGGATGAAGAACAAAAAACACATGATAATATCAACAGAGTCAGAAAAACCATTTGATAAAATTCAAACACTTTCATGATAAAAACATTTAACAAGCTAGGTATAGAAAGAACTTACCTTAACCTGATAAAGGGCACTACAGAAAACGCACAGCTAACATCATACTTAGCCATGAAAGACTGAATGCATTCCCCCTAAAATAAAAAACAAGAGAAGAATGTTTGCTTTCACCACTTCTAATCAACACTGTACTGGAGGTTGTATCCAGGGAACACAGACAAGAAAAACAAATAAAAGGCACTCAGATTTGAAAGGAAGAAGTAAAGCTATATCTATTTGCATATAATATGATCTTTCATACAGAAAATCATAAGTAATCCAATAAAACGATTAGAATTAATAAACAAATTTGGCAAGGTTTTAGGATATGAGATCAACATTTTAAAAATCAACTGTAATTCTACATGCTAGCAATAAACAATCCAAAAATTAACAATTCCATTGACAACAGCAACACAAAAGAAATACATTTAACAAAGAAATTCAAGACTTGTACTATGAAAATTATAAAACATTGTTGAAATTAAAGATTTAAGTAAATTGGAAAACAGCCCATGTGCATGAATTGGAAAACAATAGCTAAGGTGGCAATACTTCCCGAATTGATTTACAGATTCAATGCAACCCCTATTCAAATCCCAACTGCCTTCAAAATATATCCAAAATCTGATCATTTCTCACAACCTCCTCTGCTAAGTCCAGGCCACTACCACCTCTCATGTGAATTTCTACAAGAGTCTCCTAATTTGTGTCCTTTCTTCTATCCTATTCCCTCTTCAGTCCAGATAGAAAGCCAGGGATCCCTCTTAAAATCTAAGTTTGATCATGTTATTCCTCCCCGCCACAGCTTTCACACCCTGCCTCCTACTCCAGTTAAAAACACTTCAGTGGCCTTCCATCTCACTCCAACTAAGTCTTACAATAACTATAAGACAGTACCCCATCTGGTTCAGTCACCTCTTTGACCTTAACCTTCTTTCTCTCACTTCTGCCACACAATGTTATTGCTTCAGCATCTTTGTATTTGCTGTTCCCTCTTCTTGAAATGCTCTTCCCTCATATATCTGCATATGATTCACCACCTCATTTCCTCCATGTCTTTCCTCAAATGACCCTGTTTCAAAACTGCAACTCTCACCTGCACTCCAAACACTCCCTATATGCTTTCTCTACTTTATTTTTTCTCCATAGCACTAAAATACATTATTTACCTGTTTATGGTTTTTGTATGTCTCTCTCTTTAGAAAGTCCATAGGGTAGACATTTTTGTCTATATGGTTCACTACTGAATCCCTACCACTCTAACAGTGCCTGGCACACATAACATACTTAATAATCCTACGTTGAGTAACTGAATGAATATGTCTTTATATCTCCAGCACCCATCACAATGCATGCTTTTTACATAAATCAGTTTTCCAATGTAAGTTGACCTTCATTCTCTTGGGATACAATGGGGAAGTATGTGCCACTTTCATCAACTTTCATTTTATTGATTCCTCATATTCCTAACTTCCATGCTTTTCCAGAACAGGAATTTAAAGTATTACTTTATCTCTCAATTGACAATATTATTTATATTTTCAATTTTGGCAGCTATCAAACAAAACTACAGGTAAATTTAACTTAGTCTTTTTACTTTTTTCTCATGAAGAACTTGACTTATTACCTCAATAGGGCAAATAAAGATTGTATATAAGATGAGAAAATTTGGAATTTATATAATCAGTATTTATACAGTGCCACGAAGTTGACTGCAGAAAATCCCGGGGAAGAACTGAGAAAACAAGTATCACACCCAGATACCTGTTAGAGTTCATGATGAATTAGATTTGGCCCGATAAATATTAACAACAAAGTACTTGACCAATGAAACCAAAACATCATCTTTACTACTAGCGAAAGCTAGAGTACCGGCAACAATGGGTTTCCTAATTGTGAAATGTAGAAAGAGATTAACCCTATGCGATGACTGGCCGACCTCCCCATACAGGAGCCTTCCCCATAAATGACAGACTCTACCCGGTATGGCATGGAAGAACTGGCCTCGTCTGCACATCCTTAGGGTGTTGTATTCCCAAAATGCACAAAAGGACGGGACCAAGCACGCCCAGTTTCTTTCTCAAACTCACCAATGAAATGAAGCCCTTCCGTCCTCGGTAAGGGCGGAGCCAGAAGGGATAGAGAGAGGCCAGAAGTGTTGTGAGAAAAGCCTTCCTCAGGGAAACAAGAGGAGCAGGACATAAAGATTCCTCTCAGCAGGGACCCTCAGCTCTGCGTGTGGGACCATCAATGCTGCCTTTCCAGGGACTATTCAGGAGGAAAAAGGGTTTTTTTTTTTTTTTTTTTTTAATCCGGGCCTCTCTTTGGGACCACGGTATTCAGGTATTGCAGAGGCCCCTAGTTTCCACGCCAGCTCAAGGTTCAGGGTAAAAGGAGAAAGGTGCTCTCTTTTTCTCCCTCCTCCTTTATGTTACCAGAGATCTTAGAGCGACAGTTTTAGGCACCAAGATAAGATGGATCGAGCCTTCTTATTGCAAATAAATTACAGCCCAACATTTAATAATTGATTGTTGATGTTTATATTTATCAGATTAATATATAACCAAAGAGTAAAGGTTTATAATGAAAACAACCATCCCCGCCTCCAAACCGTACTACCACAAAAGCAGTCAATTTTCAAGGTTGTGGCTTTTTTTTTTCCTGGCATTTAACTTTGTATTGTGAAATATTGTGCCTAGTCTGTTATCTCTTAATATATTAGTTTTAGGCATTATCTCTTAATTTCCTCTTATATGAAAACGTTAGCAGTGATTTAGGAAATATTATTGGAGTTACTATTCCCTGTCCTTGAGTATAGAGAATGTAACCTAACTGAAGATGGACTCACAAGGACTCACAAGAACACATCCACTGGGCCTTGAGGTATAAGGACAACAGCTAAGATAATCTTGGAAAATATCTTTTAGGGGACCTTTCACATAAACCAATCAAACAGAACACAAAAGACTTTCCACTCTTATCTTTTTCTATTAGCATTTAGTGAATAGAACATTTGTTGGACCAATGAATACCCTCCTGACTGTCGTTACTAAAACTGTACCAATGATAGTTAAGAAAGACCTCAAGATGTAGGATCACAGTTTCTAGCCAGTCTGTGAAAAGGTGAAGCTTTCATTGGTTTTGCCCATTTGTAATGTTAATGTAACGTTTTTGTCCTCAGGCAGACATGTCTGGCAGCATGCTTGTCTGTTTTCCCACTTTTGTCCATTCTGTGATATTTCCTTGGACTCAGGCAGACATGGATCTGGCAGTGTGCTTGTCTGCTTCCCACTTTTGCCTTTTTGAATATATGCCAACTAAAACTTCCTTTTTTCTTTACCAAACTTTGTGATTTTTTTACCCTACAACAGCAGACTTGCCCTGCTTTCTCATTCCCCATCCACCAAATGTAGCAATATCGTGCATTTTTATTAAGACACCATTTAGTAGCTACATTATTGTTTTCTGCTGAACCACATACTAACCATGATTACATTTCCTTTCTTGGTCAAATCGTATTTTTCCCTGGAGTTAACGATTTCTTCTTTTACTTATTTTTTTGAAATTATATTTTTAAGTTTCCTTTTCATCGCTGTTGTTAGGTACCATCTAGTTGTTTCCGACTCATAGTGACCCTTTGTACAACAGAACAAAACACTGCCGGGTCCTGCACCATCCTCTCAATCATTGCTATGCTTGAGCCCATTGTTGGAACCACTGTGTCAATCCATCTCGTTGAGGGCCTTCCTTTTTTTTTGCTGGCCTTCTTCTACTTTATCAAGCATGATGTCCTTCTCCAGGGTCTGGCCCCTCCTGGTAACATGTCCGAAGTACATGAGAGAACTTCTGCCATCCCCGTCTCTAAGGAGCATTCATTCTGGCTGTGCTTCTTCCAAGACAGATTTGTTTGCTCTTCTGGCAGTCCATGGTATATTCTTTTTACCCATTGCTAATTTTTCTCCCAGCTTCCAACAGGCTCTTCTTCCACTTTTCTACATAGTCAAACCTATTGAAAAATATCAGTTCTATGCTTTTTCTGAAGTCCTTCTGGCCTCTCCTAACTTGTTATCTAAGTCTGTTGCACAGCTCTCATCCTGGCACTTGCGTTTGCCATAATCTTGGGAAGTGCTTTCACCTCTCTCTAGTACTGGATCTCCTATTTCCAGGTTCTATGTCTTTTTTTTTTTTTTTTTTTTAAATTACCCCCTCTCATTAGAGTAACAGAGCCCTGGTGGTGTAATGGTTAAGAGCTCGGCTGCTAACCAAAAGGTCGGCAGTTTGAATACACCAGTCGCTCCTTGGAAACCCTATGGGACAGTTTTACTCTGTCCTATAGAGTCGCTATGAGTCGGAATCAACATAATAGATGGCATTTTTTTTAGACTACTACCTAAGAAAGTTAAAATTTTTTTAGGTCTTGCACGTTTGCAAATGGTATTATGCTATCCTCACAATTTCTTTATAGTTTCTACGTAAATAGACTTTGGCGATTGAAAATCATTTTCTATCAGTTTTTAAGGCATTACATCTTCTGGTGGTGGTTGAAAAGTCTGATGCCATTCTTAAGCCCAATCTTTTATATGTAACCTGTTTTGTTCTGTGGAGAACTTTATGATTTTTTTTCATTATCCTGGGGGCTGGAATTTCATGATGAACTACTTTGGTTTGGGTCTATCTTACTTCTTCTTTTAGTTAATTATGTAGTTCCATCAGAAAGCCCTTTCACTCTGGAGACTCATAGCCTTCACTAATGGAAATTTTTGTGTACTATTTATTTAATGGAGCCCTGGTGGCGCAGTGGTTAAGAGCTTGGCTGCTAACCAAAATGTTGGCAATTTGAATCCACCAGCTGCTCCTTGAAAACCCTATGGAATAGTTCTACTCTGTCCTATAGGGTTGCTATGAGTTGGAATTGACTCTACAGCAACGAGTTTGGTTTGATTATTTATTTAATAATTTTTCTCCCCATTTTTAGTATTCTCTTTTTCTGGATTGTCTGTTATTTGAACTTTAAAGCTACTGAATTGATCTCGGTTTTTCTTGTCTTTCCCTTTGCCCTTTTATTCTATTTTCTCTAATATTTCCTTAATCTCCCAACCAGTTGAATTGAATTATTGAATTTTTTTCTTATTTCAGGTATCACATTTTTATTTTCTAAGACTTAATTCTTAATTTTTGATCATTTAATTTTATTAGCATCAAGTTCTTATTTTATTAGAACAGCACCATTCATCTCTCTCGTGGTACGAATCATAATTTTTTAAAGTCTTCCTCTAATTCCTGGATTATCTCTGTTTTCATCAAGTTTCTTGTCTTCATTTGTTTTTTTCTCTTTCATGATGGAGGAATTCCTCAAATGTTCAGTAATTCTTGGTGGTTCATTCATATTTGAGAGTGGGTGGTATAAACATGTGAATGGTACAGACAAGAAGCAATATGGTTATTTAGAAGAAGGATTGAGTGATATGTGACCTTATGTTGAAAAATCTATAGGGTCTGAGTATGTAGGAAGGAGACCGTGTCCCAGACTCAGAGAACTGAAGAACTGTGTCTGAAAGATTGCACCAAGTTATGATGGAATAAGAACTTCAGATTCCAGCACTGATAGTTTAAGTCCAGCATTGATTTATTTCTGAAGTTCCTTCTCCTCCCCATCAGCACACATAACTCCTAAAATGCTTTAATTCAATTTGTATTGCAGTTTAAATTTTTTTGGTGCAGAAAACATCTGAAATTATATTACAATAGTTTTTATTATATTATGCCTAGCATTCATCTCTAAAATGCTTTGTTAAAACTTACACATCCAGCCATGTGTATCTTACTTTTTTCTTTAACCTTCTGACTAAAAGAATAAAGTAATATAATAAGTATATATCTCAAGACTTTCTCCTTATTCTCCTAAAGTCCCAGTAAAAGTCACATGTACACACACAATTCTTATCTAGTGTATATGGATAGATATGTTTCTATAGACCAAGAGAGAAATATTGTAGCTATGTTTGAGGAGGTAAAAGAGCCAGACATTGCTATTATTTAATTTTATAAAAATAAAATCCTGAGCAAATCCTGTTATAGTTTCAAATTTTCAAAATTTAAGGTTTTAAGGAAACTCAGAATTTTAATCACTGCATTCTAATATTTTGTGGTGCTGCCAAATTAAACAACAACAGTTGTGAGATTTATCTGCAAAACACGTGGCTAATGACCTTTAGGACAACTTGCCTCATATGTCAACTGGAAAAAAATATGAGCTCTAACAATTGAAATTAGTTGCTTTTCTTATTTTTGCCAATTTATGTAACTCAATATCTGGTATAATAGATGCAGCATAAGGGCATAAAAGGATGTTTAAGGGACAGTTTTTCTCTAAAATATGTCATTTTTGAAACCAATTATTAAGAAAATTAGATTTCTTGGCATTTTGATCTAAAATATGTCAGTGTTTCTCAAACTAGCTGGGCTATATTTTTCCACAAATGTGTATATTAGCTTATGTTAATCCTGACTGAACAAACTGTTACCAAGAGATTCCATTTAAAACAACTGGTGGGATTTGTGAAAAACACATTTCAACTACGAATAACTTGCCATCATATTGCACATCTCTTTAAGCAGCTCAAAAGAGTTTGTAAGGCATTTGTTTTTATTGCAAATATCTTATAATAGCTTACAAATATTAATCATTATTTTTATTACAGAGAATTTTTAGTCTCCCCCATAAGAATGATTATCAGTGATTATCAGAAAACTGAAATATTGATTGAGATTTTTTTCTAAACAGGTAAGAAAGATTTTTCTAAAACAGGTAGGAACAATATTTTTATATTAGGTAATGTTTTTACAGTCCATAATTATCAACAAAAGTGGGCTGGTGTCTAGGTTAGCAACATGAAAGCAGGACCGGTTCTGGTAGTCCAAGGTGTTTAGTGGGATACTAAACAATAATACATGCCTCAGGATGAATATTGGTTCTACCACCTATAAACTATTTAACCTGAGGCAAATCGCTTCACTTCTCACTTTGTCCATTTAAGTAGAGGCCCTAGATCATGGCACATAACAAGTGGAGACTGTTATTAACTTTTACGATAGAGTTAGCAGTTAACAATGGGTAAAGACTTACTGACTCCTGGTCAAAAAGTCAGGAACCTGCCTGTCTTGAAGGAGATGAATTTATGTGAATGGAAATTTTGACAGACCTCTTTGGGAAAAATCTGCTTTGTTCCCTTTTGCTCTGTGCTTTAGACAGTGCTTTGTAGCTTTGCCTGATTACCTGAGTTTTTCTTGTTTTCTTCTAAAGTAGTTGTCCTCACTGTTGCTAAAAACACATAGCTAACAGCAACTCATAGCAAACCTTCCTAACTTGTATTATTCTGCATAATAAGGTTTTTTGTGTTACTGAGAATATATATCATCTTTAAAATGTTAAGTAGTTTGGATAAAAGCATTTTTAAGTTATATTGCATACTTTCCCCCTTTCTTAAACAGCTTATATGAGGTATAATTTAAACTCTGTTTAATCATCTCTAATCCTCATTGTGAATAACAATTGAATCATGCCTTATTCTATTACCAAATGCAATGGATTTGCCGCTTATACTCTAGTTAAGAATAACTAAGAGTCAAGCGGATTTAAAGCAAGGCATAGTTTATTACTCGTGGCGAGTAAGGAGAGGAGGGGGGATCCTCCCCAAAAGCATTCTCTCTCCGAACAGAGGGCTGGGAGTGCCATTTTATACCACACGGGAAAGGGGAAGCCATACATATCCATTAACTTCATATATGTTCAAAAAGGGGTTGCAGTAGAATTCTGGCACAGAAGTGGCTGACAGACTTCTCACTTTGGAAATGGGCTCAGTCACTAGATGATGTATGTCCCATGATTTTGGTTTCTAGGCAACACTTATGGGATGAGGTCATCTGCCTGTCGACCTAGTCTCTTACTCTGCATGCCCAGGATTTTAGTTCTAACTGGCAGATCTGAAAGACAGCTACAAGCGGACAGATTAGGAGGAAGGAAACAGCATTCACACCATTCTTCTTCTAGACAAAAATTTTAACCAACGTAACTTGTCATTTAAGGCCTTTTCTGTCTCTAGCTGGTCTCAACTCCCCCCTGAGAAATTCACACTCCTCGTTCTTGAGGGTTTAGGGACAGAGGTCTCTTCTTCTGAAGCTGCTTGCTGCTGATAAGGGATGCAGGGTTTTATTGATTAGAGGAGTGGAATTCTCTTGCTGCCTGAGCTAAACTACTGTATTTTGTATGCATCTCAAAAGGCCCTTCATAGAGTGGCTGTATTTTCTCTTGATCTTGGCCTGGAATGGGTTGTAATCCTTGAGCAACCATCATCTGAAGGTGAAGCTTTTGAAGTCTGGAAGTAATGAATTTGACCAACAAGTTGAACAAATAAGGACCGAAGAGGAGCAATAGTAAAATAGCAAATAAGGGTCCCAGAAGGGTAGGAACCATGTGACAGAGGGAAGCACATTTTTTATTGCTTGCCATATGTCTTGGACTTCTGATCCCTGATTAAACTTATGAAGCCACGCAGCCTGATCAAGTAGATTTTTTGCTCTAATTTCTACTTGTCCTGTAATATTGACATAGGTGCAACAGTTAGCGTTGGCAACTGCGCAGACTCCACCCTGCTCAGCCAGAAGGCAGTCTAGAGAGATTCTATGATCTAAGATTACTTTGGCCAGTGAACTTAGGGCTAGGTTGAGGGCTCTAATTCCTTCCCCTGAATCTTGGTCAACTGTCTCCATGATTGCAGTGATGTTTGATATTACTGATCCCTGATACAGGAACCAGGCTGAGGTTCCTGGGATGGTTCCAATGAGGGCTACTGTCCCTGCCATTATTAGCCCTATTTCTCTTTCTACCTGATTAGGGACTCTATATATTTGAATGAGGTCTGGGTTGGGATGAGCAAACCCAATGGTACATATTTAATCTTCATGTAACAGCTTGATGCATGCTAGCATGGTGTTTCCACAAAGGAACATCAGTCTTTCTGGGAGACACACGTAGATAATACCTGCCGAACTGTTAAACTAGTATGATTAAGGATTGGTTTTAGCCAGGACTCTTGAAGTGTGGATAGTGTAACATTGACTGCATTCAGTGGGTTGCAACCAGGGTAGGTTCCTAATAGCTATATTTTATTTTTGTTCTGGATTTTATTGACCTTATTCCTGAAATTAGTAAAATTATCATTTATCCTTTGGAGACACTGGGTTGTTGCCTCTCGGGGGCTGTTAATCATCGTGTGAAGGGAAAGGCATTCACAGGACACTCGGGGGGCCTGTACTAGTTCAGGAACAAAATTGGCCCACATTAGCAAGTCCCAAATTTGGAAGCAGGAGTTACTTTCATGAAGTACAGGTATGGGAGATACTTGACATGGAGATATAGGAGGGGGTTGTTTTGTCCCGAAAGCTGTTCCAAAAGCTGTCAGGTTAATATTGTGTATAGGGGTGGACAGTACCCAAGAGATCTAGGCTCTCTGTTCAGCAGTTGTTGGGGTCTAGTAACAGATCCAGCAATGTGTTAAATTGTTTCCTGAAGCAATGGCTTGGGAAGCATTAATTAAATAGTTGGCATTATTGGATGTTAAGGCTGAATGGGTTAATGGAACAGCTAAGCGTGCTGTGGCCATGTTAAGAAGGATAAGGAGTTTCCAACTAGGACTTCCCATGTTAATACTACGTGGTGATTTTTACCACACCTAGTGTCAGCACCAACTCATTAAAGCATATACTAAGGTGCATAAGTTGGTCCAACAAGGGGAATCACACAGGTTGCAGCTAAAATAAAGATTAAGAGAATGGCCAGGGTGAAGACAACTCCCAGTATTTCTCTACACTTATTTTCATGATACTTATCTATGGATCGTTGTTCTGTCTTTTAAACAGCCACTTGAGGCCTTCAACTGGTTCACAGGTGTAGGAGTCTTGGCTTGTAGGGAGTTCATCAGGCTGTCCAGGTGGAGAAAAAGGCTTGACCCGGGAGTGATGGACCCACAGTGATGGACTCTTAATCTGAGAGCAGAGGGGGTTGTTAATAATACTTGGTATTTTTCAGTCAGTTGGTCTCCTGGACTCCCTTCTCGCCAAGTCTTTGAAAATACTAAGTCTCCTGGCTGGAAATTGAGGAAGTCACCTTTTGTAGGTTTGGGGAGTATCAGTTGCCATATTCTTGGACTGCTTTCTGTACCTCTCCCAAATTAATGATATATTTTAATGTTTCTTGTGTCTCTTGATCTAAAAATAATTTACCTTGAGAAAAGGTCTTCCATAAGTCAATTCAAATGGGCTTAGCTTTAGAGCTCCTCTGGGGGTGGCCAATACCCTAATCAGAGCAATAGGTAATGTTTTAATCCAGATTTCTTGAGTTTCTTGGCATAATTTTGCAAGGGTCCTTTTTAGAGTTTGGTTCGTTCTCTCAACCTTTCCTGAGGACTGAGGTCTCCATGCTGAATGGAGCCTATATGGGATATTTAAGGATTGGGATAAGTTCTGAGTTATTTTAGCCATAAAGGCAGGGCCATTGTTGCTCTTGAGGGACCAAGGCAGGCCAAACCTGGGTATGATTTCTTTCAAAAGCCCTTTGCATACTTTGGTAGCCTTCTCAGTCCTGGCTGGAAAGGCCTCTACCCATCCTGTGAAGGTGTCTACAAAAAAAACATATTTGAATCCTTGGCACGGAGGCATCACCATAAAATCTATTTGCCAATCCTCCCCTGGGTATGTTCCCCAATGTTGTACAGGTTTTATCAAGGGAGGAGGTACGGGGTGAGTAGTTTGGATTGTTTCTTTAACATATCCTGCAGGTTTTAGAAACCTGTTGTATTACCTTTTTCAAGTTCCTTCCCAGTATTAGAGTTTTAAGCTGAAGATGTAACGTCTCTTGGCCATAATGATTGGCCTCCTGGGCCGCCTTAACCACTTTCCAGAGTTGGCTGCCAGGGATGTAGACCCTTTTATTTTCATTCTGATACCAACCATCAATCTGTTTGTCAAATCCCTGAATTTCTGCATCCTGAATATCTCCTAAGCTGTACTGGGGTTTAAGGGTTGAAAGGCTAATGTCAGGAATGAGAGCCATCTGAGTTACTGGAGACTGTACCTAAGCTGCTTTCTTAGCTACAGCATCTGCTTTGCTGTTACCCCGCGAAACTGGGATGTTCTCTTTTTGATGTCCCCTACAGTGTATAACAGCCACTTCAGCAGGTTGTTGTACTGCCTCTAGAAGTTCTAAAATGAGACTACCATACTTAATGGGTGAGTCCTTTGAGTTTAAAAGCCCTTTTTCTTTCCAAATAGCCCCATGAGCATGGATGATGGAGAAGGAGTATTTAGAATCCGTCTATATGTTAATTTTCTTGTCTTTTGCTAATTGTAGTGCTTGAGTGAGGGCGACAAGCTTGGCTTTTTGTGCAGAGGTTTGGGGAGGTAAAGGCTGGGCTTCTATAATGTCATGTTAACTCACTATGGCATATCCTCCTTTGTGAATACCTCGTTCTACAAAACTACTTCCATCGGTGAACCAATCCTCATCTACATTCTCTAAAGGACTGTCTTTTAGATCAGGTCTGCTGGAATAAACTTGGTCTATTGTTTCGGTACAGTTACAGGCTTGCTCGTGGTCTTTGGAGGTCATAGCAGGTAAGAGTGTGGTAGGATTTAAAACCTGACAAACTTTTAAAGTCACTTCAGGAGAATCTAATAATATGGCCTGGTATTGGGTTATCCTGCCTCCTGAAAGCCAATTCCCTCCTTTAACTTCTAAAACAGTCTGAACCTGATGAGGTGTCAGCACCTCCATAGGTTGTCCTAAAGTAAATTTGGATGCCTCTTTAACCAGGATTGCAGTGGCCGTGACTTCTTGCAAACAGGCCGGCCAACCTCACGCTACTGGGTCTAATTGGTTAGAGAAATAGGCAACTGGCCTAGTAAGAGGGCCAGTCTGTTGGGTGAGTACTCCCAAGGCCTGTCCCTGTCTCTCATGAACATATAGTCTGAAAGGTTTCATTAAGTCTGGAAGGCCTAATGCAGGGTCTCTACCCAACTCTAGTTTAATGGTTTCAAATGCTGTTTGGCATTCTTGAGTCCATTCCAAGTGTTGGCTTTCTTCCCCTTTTAGAGATTCATATAAAAGTTTTGCTATTAGCCCAAAGTTGGGTTTCCAGATTCTACAAAATCCAGCCATACCGAAGAAGCCTTGTAATTGTTTCTGTGTGGTAGAAGCTGGAAGGGAAGTTATGTCTAATTTTCTCTCAGGCAGTAGTTGTCGGACACCAGGAGAAAGCTGAAACCCTAAATATTTCACTTCTTTTGTGTAATCTGGGCCTTTTTAGGAGAAACCCTATAACCTCGATTTGCCAAATGATTCAACGTCTCTATAGTATTCTTGTCTGAGCTACCTTGGTCTTCACTAGCAATTAATAAGTCATCTATGTACTGGACTAATATTCTTTTTTTCAGCTTTAAATCTCTAAGCCAAGTTTGAACCAAACAGGTGGGGAGGGTTTTTGAAACCTTGGGGAAAGACTGTCCATTTAAACTGGGTTCTTGCTCTAGTATCTGGGTCCTCCCATTCAAAAGCAAATAATTCTTGGGAGTCGGGGTGCAGGGGTACACAAAAGAAAGCATCCTTTAAATCTAGTACAGTAAAGTAGGTGGCAGCAGTGGGTACCTGGGTAAACAGAGTATACGGGTTGGGGACCAGCAGGTGAATTGTTACTACAACCTCGTTCACTACTCTTAAATCTTGCACAAAGCGGTATTCTTCGTTAGGCTTCCTGACAGGTAAAATGGGAGTGTTGCAAGGGGACTGGCAAGGCTCATAAGTCCTTGTCTGTGGAGCTTTTCTAACACTGGTTTAATCCCAGATCTTGCCTTTGGCTTAAGTGGATATTGCTTGCACCAAGGGAGAGCAGCTCCAGGTTTTATTTCAATCCGGACAAGATTAGCATTGTTGGCCCTTCCTGGTTGGTTTACATTCCAAACTAATGGGTTCACTTTGGTTAAAATATACTGAGGAATATTAGGTGTTCTTTGTGCCAAACCACCTGTCTCAAGGAACACTAGGGGTCCTGCCCCTTGACTTCTATCTATTTCTATAGTGACTTGATCTCCAGAGAGAGAAAAACAGTAGCCCTTAATTTGGTTAATAGATCCCTACTGAGCAAAGGGACAGGACACTCGGGTACATATAGGAAAGAGTGAGACAGGATGCGTGTACCTACCTCACAAGATAAAGGGAAGATAAACTTCTTAGTCTGGGACTTCCCCGAGACTCCTGTTATCACACAATCTCGATTAGAGAGCTTGCCAATAGGTTTGTTTAAGACAGAGTAGGCGGCTCCTGTATCAAGTAAAAATTTAGTTTTTCTACCTGCTACGTCGAAAGTAACCTAAGTTTCCACAGGGGTGACGAAGATCGGCTGTCATTGTTTCGTGGGAGCCAGGTGGTCCTCTGGGCCTCGTCACTCAGAAAGCTTTGGCAACTGCACCTTGGGGTCATGATTAGGGTAGTGTCCCGGCCTTCCCGACTGAGGACGGTCTGGGCACTCCCGTTTCCAGTGTCCCTCTTTTTTGCAGTATCACACTGTTGGGGCCCCAGGTTTGCTGGTGGTCCTGAAGGGCATCTCCAAGGTCTGTCAGATCGGCCACTTACCTGTGATGGCCTGGGCCCCCAGGGGTTACTTTGAGGTGGCCCCTGAATAACTGTGGCCAACAACTGGGCCTTTCTTTCCATCTTCCTATCCTTTCTATCTTCTTCCACCTTATCTCTGTTGTTAAAAACCTTAAAGGCTTCCTTCACTAATTTGGACAATAGGGTCTGGGGGCCAGCCTCTAACATTTGAAGTTTCCTTCTAATGTCTGGGGCACTCCGGGTTACAAAATGCAGACCCAGCAGAGGAGCGGCCTCTGAATCTATGTTGGTAAATTTCTTAAAGTTCTCTGTCAGCCTATCCAAGAAGGCCACAGGTTCTCATCTTTTCTGTGGGTTATTTCTTTGACCTTTAAATAGTTAACTGGCTTATGGACACACTTTTTCATTCCCTCAACCACACAAGTTATAAAACGTTTCATTCTTGTCCAATCTAGTAGGTCCTGGTAATCCCACTGTGGATCAGTTCCAGGAACTACCTCATCCCCTGGCTTTAAAACATTGTGTTTGGGGTTGGTGGGAACAAAGATGTCCTCCTAACCTCTTGCCTTAGCTAGTATTCTATTCTTCTCATCAGTAGAGCAACAGGTGGTCAGAACTACTATCACATCCTGCCAACTGAGAACAAAGTTAAGACTAAGCTTAACAAATTCTTCTCCAGATTTCTCTGGGTCCTCTGAAAACTTACCCAGTTTCTCTTTACACACACTTAAATCTGAAACATAAAAGGGGACCTGTACCTGGACCACCCCACCTTGTCTATCTACCACCTCTCGCAGGGGGTACAGCCCCCCTGAGATCTTTTTAGAATCTGGGAGGGGAGGATAAATGTTGCGAGGATGGAGGACCATAGGGGTAGAGGGAAGCTCACTGGGACCCATCATCAAAGAGGCTGTGGGTCCTGAATGAGGAGTAAGGGGGGGGCAGAGGGAATGTTGAGGACGGGATCAGAAACAGTGGGGGAAGCGTTTCTGGGAGGGAGGTAAGCTGGAGGTCCAGGCAGAGACATTGGCAAGGTCAGCGCCAGACCTCGATTCAAGAGGGGATCCTCCAAAAGATCTGGTTCCCCAAATTCCTTTGGAGGCGTTTTAGATTCAACTTGGGTAGCTAGAGCTACAAGGGTCAATTTGCATTTTGTTTGTAGCCCCTTATTCTGGTAGAAAGCCATAAAGGCTTGTACATAGGGGATTTCATCCCATTTTTTCTCTCTCTTGCAAAATAAATCCAGCTGTAAAATAGTATTAAAATTTAGACACCCGTACAAAGGCCACTTCTGGCCAGCGAGGGTATACTGACGCCAGGCAGTGTTGCAGAAAAATATAAGTTTCTTTTTCTTTAATTGATCATAAGAAAAAAAAATTGCCAATGTTTAAGAATGCACCCTAGGAGTGAATCTCCTGGTATGCTTTCCTGATTTCCCATTCTGTCCAATTAACTGTTCGCAAGAACCTAGCTTTTTATTTTTATGGATAGTTAATACCAACAGCTTTTTTTCCTAGTCCAATAGGAATTTATTGTCTCTCACTCTGCAGCCTGGAGTTTTCCCAGCTTCTGGAGAAACCCTATTTTTGAAATCTTAACACTCCATCCAGACCATTCCCTGTATTGTGATCCATATCCTGGTCTAGACTGAAAATCTGCTCTCCTCGTATATCTCTTTCTTTAGCCCAATCAATAAACTCCAGGAATCTCTATAGGTATGTTCTAATTCAACCTGAATTTCTTTCCACCAATCAATTTCCATATACCATACACATAAGACAGGCAGACAAACAGACAGAACACTCACACTAGACAAGCCAGAGAGGGAAAGGGAACTAAGATGATCTTAGTGGGATTTCACCCCCACTACAATTTTCCAGATACCCTCTATTCCCAAAACCAGATGGAGGGACTTCTAACCTCACTCTCTCAATCAGGTGACAGTCAGAGAATTTCACGTCACTCCTCAGAGCCAGGCCAGGCTGGAGGCGTTTCAGTCTCTCAATCTGAATAGAGATGTCTATGCCAATCTCCCAGGTTCAGGGTGCACCAACCAGAAACAGACAAACGGGGAAAAACGCGCGCGCGCATGCACACACACACACACACACGCACACACACACACAAATTCTGTGCCGTTCTTTCGAGCCAAATTGAAAGTAAACTCACGGAGTTCGAACTTACCAAGCCTGAGGGGCACTGAACAAAAAGAGTTCAGGTAGCCACAAGCCCGTCCAGGAAAGCTCTGTCAACTCCAGTAGTTAACTCTGGGGGGACCCCAAGTAGGGTCCCATCTGGGGTGCCAGGAAATTTATTACCGAATGCAATGGGTTCACCGCTTGTACGCTAGTTAAGAAGAGCTAAGAGTCAAGCGGATTTAAAGCAAAGCATAGTTTATTACTCCTGGTGAGTAAGGAGAGGAGGGGGGATCCTCCCCGAAAGCACTCTCTCCCAAACAAAGGGCTGGGAGTGCTGTTCTATACCACGCGGGAAAGGGGCAGTCATACATACCTATTAACTTCGTATATATTCAAAAAGGGATCGTGGTAGGATTCCGACACAGAAGTGGCTGACAGACTTCTCACTTCGGAAATGGGCTCGGTCACCACTCAGTGAAGTATGTCCCAAGATTTTGGTTTCTAGGCAACACTTAGAAGATGAGGTCATCTGCCTGTCAACCTGGTCTCTTACCATGCATGCCCAGGATTTTTAGTTCTAATTGGCTGATCTGAAAGACAGCTACAAGTGGACAGATTAGGAGGAAGCAAACAGCATTCACACCATTCTTCTTCTAGACAAAATTTTTAACCAACATAACTTGTCGTTTAAGGCCTTTTCTGTCCCTAGCTGGTCTCAACTCCTTCATTCAAAAAACAATTATTGAGTACATCAAATAAAAGGAAAATTCATTTCCTAAATGAACTTACAGTACAGAATGAGAAATAGACAAAAAAATTTAAGAGTTTAAAGCAACTTTATAATAGTTATGCTACAGATTACCACAGGGTATACTACAGAAGCTCAGAAATGGAGCACCTAATTCAAAGCAAGGGTGTATGCTTTGGGATAAGGGATAGGAGAGGTTTCCTGAAGAAAGGCGATGTCCAAATAATAAAGAGAACTTAGTCAGCTAGTGAAGAGGGCATAGTAGACCATAAGATTGTCTGATTCAAAATGACCAATACCAGTCCATTTCAGCTCACTAATGCCTAGGATATTGATCTTTATGTGTTCCATTTCATTTTTGACTACTTCCAATTTTCCTAGTTTCATGCTTCGTACATTCCACGTTCCAATTATTAGTGGATGTTTTCAGCTGTTTCTTCTCATTTTGAATGACAATTTGAAAAGGAATGGTGTTGCATTCATCATAAAAAAGAACATTTCAAGATCTATCCTGAAGTACAACTCTGTCAGTGATAGGATAATATCCATATGCCTACAGGAAGACCAGTTAATACAACTATTATTCAAATTTACACACCAACCACTAAGGCCAAATATGAGGAAACTGAAGATTTTTACCAACTTCTGCAGTATGAAATTGATCGAACACGCAATCAGGATGCACTGATAATTACTGATGATTGGAATGTGAAAGTCGGAAACAAAGAAGGATTGGTAGTTGGAAAATATGGCCTTGGTGATAGAAACAAAGCAGGAGATCACATGATTGAATTTTGCAATGACTTCTTCATTGCAAATACCTTTTTTCACCAATATAAACAGTGACTATACACATGGACCTTGCCAGATGGAATACACAGGAATCAAATCAACTACGTCTGTGGAAAGAGACAATGGAAGAGCTCAATATTATCGGTCAGAACAAGGCCAGGGGCCGACTTTGAAACAGGCCATCAATTGCTCATATGCGAGTTCAAGTTGACACTTAAAAAATTAGAACAAGTCCACAAGAGCCAAAGTACAACCCTGAGTATATCCCATCTGAATTTAGAGACCATCTCAAGAATAGATTTGATGCGTTGAACACTAATGACCGAAGACCAAACAAGTTGAGGAATGACATCAAGGACATAACACATGAAAAAAGCAAAAAGACATTAAAAAGACGCAAAGAAGTCTTTTCATGTCAGAAGAGCCTCTGAAACTTGCTCTTGAATGTTGAGTAGCTAAAGTGAACAGAAACAATGAAGTAAAAGAACTGAACAGAAGATTTCAAAGGGCAGCTTGAGAAGACAAAGTAGAATATTATGATGACGTGTGCAAAGAGCTGGAGTTAGAAAACCAAAAGGGAAGAACATGCTGGGCATTTCTCAAGCTGAAAGAACTGAAGAAAATATTCAAGCCTAGAGTTGCAGTATTGTGGGATTCTATGGGGAAAATATTAAAAGGAGCAGGAAGCATCAAAAGAAGATGGAAGGAATACATAGAGTCACTACACCAAAAAGAATTGGTTGACGTTCAGACATTTCAGGAAATAACATATGATCAGGAACCCATGGTACTGAAGGAAGAAGTTCAATCTGCACTGAAGGCATTGGTGAAAAACAAGGCTCCAGGAACTGACGGAATACCAATTGAGATGTTTCAACAAACGGATGCAGCACTGGGAGTGCTCACTTGTCTATGCCAAGAAATGTGGGAGACAGCCACCTGGCCAACGTACTGGAAGAGATCAATATTTATGCTGGTTCCCAAGAAAGATGATCCAACCGAATGTGGAAATTGTTGAACAATATCAATAATATCACATGCAAGTAAAATTTTGCTGAAAATCATTCAAAAGCAGCTGCAGCAATATATCCACAGTGAACTGCCAGAAATTCAAGCTGGATTTGGAGGAGGATGTGGAACAAGGGATACCATTGCTGATGTCAGATGGATCCTGGCTGAAAACAGAGAATACCAGAAAGATGTTTACCTGTGTTTTATCGACTACAGTAAGTTATTCGACTGTGTGGATTATAACAAATTATGGATAAGATTTCAGAGAATGGAAATTCCAGAACACTTAATTGTGCTTATGAGGAATCTGTACATGGATGAAGAGGCAGTTGTTGAAACAGAACAAGGGACTATTGCATGTTTGAAAGTCAGGAAAGGTGTGTGTGAGGGTTGTATCCTTTCACCATACCGATTCAATCTGTATGCTGAGCAAATAATCCCAGAAGCTGGGCTATATGAAGAAGAACGGGGCATCAGGATTGGCGGAAGACTTGTTAACAACCTGCGTTATGCAGATGACACAACCTTGCTTGCTGAAGGTGAAGAGGACTTGAAGAACTTACTGATGAAAATCAAAGACCACAGCCTTCAATATGGATTATGCTTCAACATAAAGAAAACAAAGCTCCTCACAACTGGACCAATAAGCAACATCATGATAAATGGAGAAAAGACTGAAGTTGTCAAGGATTTCATTTTACTTGGATCCGCAATCAACACACACGGAAGCAGCAGTCAAGAAATCGAAAGACGGATTGCATTGGGCAAATCTGCTGCAAAAGTCCTCTTTAAAGTGTTGAAAAGCAAAGATGTCACCTTGAGGACTAAGGTGCACCTTACCCAAGCCATGGTGTTTTCAATCATCTCATATGCATGTGAAAGCTGGACCATGAATAAGGAAGACCAAAGAAGAATTGATGCCTTTGAATTGTGTTGGCAAAGAATATTCAGTATACCATGGACTGCCAAAAGAACAAGCAAATTTGTCTTGGAAGAAGTACAACCAGAATATTGAATATACCATGGATTGCCAGAAGAACGAACAAATCTGTCTTGGAAGAAGTACAACCAGAATGCTCCTTAGAAGCAAGAATGGCAAGACTACGTCTCATATACTTTGGACATGTTATCAGGAGGGGTCAGTCCCTGGAGAAGGACATCATGCTTGGTGAAATAGAGGGTCAGTGAAAAAGAGGAAGACCCTCAATGAGATGGATTGACACAGTGGCTGCAACAGTTGGCTCAAGCATAGCAACAATTGTGAAGATAGTGCAGGACCAGGCAATGTTTTGTTCTGTTGTGCACAGGGTCACTATGAGTTGGAACCAACTCGATGGTACCTAACAACAACAACAAGTGAAGGGGGAAGGACAATGCAGACAACGGGGAAAGAATGGGCAAAGTCTAAAGGGATGACAGGGCATAGAAAATTCTAGGAACTTGAAGGAGTTTGGTTCGGGACTATGATGGGGTACAAGTGGCAGTCTTGCAAGAGATCATAATGAAGAGGTAGGCATGGACCAGATAATTAATAATTTTGAATGGCAAGGTTAAGAGTTTATCATTTATCATGAAGGCTATTAAGAGCCATTGGACATTGTAAGGGGGGAATTTATATGACCAGTGATATTATATCAATTCCAGGTAGATTGTGATAAGTTAAAGATGTATATTGTAAGCCCTGAAGGAACCACTAAAAAAATCAATAAAACAAAGAGTTATAGCTAAAAGCCAATAGAAGAGATGCAATAGAATACTTAGGACCAGATTATTCCTACACCCATAGTGAAGTGCATTACATGAGAAGAATCCTGAGTTTAGGGAACCCAAATCTCTTTATAATAAGCAGTAAGCCTACTTGGCTTTTGCCTAGGATGGAGAAATTTTCTTTATTACACCAGACAACAGACAAGCCTGCCCTTTACTCTGTAGGGAGACACTATCTATATCGTCCAAGGCTGTTTGCTATAAAAACATCCTTTAAAAGATATTTCAGACCAAAAGCTATAAGTGCTTCTGCTCATAAGACATGCAGAAATGAGACAAACCCATGGAAATGTGTCTTCTAACAGTGGTATTGACATAAAGTTGGGCAAATAGATCAATAGAATAGAATACAGCATTCATAAATAGACACATATTTGGTCAGGTGATTTTCCACAGGACAGTTCAATGGGGGCAGGTAAGTCTTTTCAACAGACAGTGGCAAAAAAATTGGACATCTATATGGGAAAAAAATGGACCTTGTTTTCCAGATCAGCACTATTCCTCTTTCACATACCTTCTCATTCTTTTCCTAGATTATCTGCATGTGTTAGAATGATATGGTAGAAGGGACACTGACTTTTGAATCAAACACACAAAGTTTGAAACTAGTTCTGCCATTCACATGCTATATGACCTGGGGGCAAATTATTTAATTTCTCCAAACTCCAGTTTTTTCATCTGTGAAGTGAAGATGGGGTAATAATATCATAGAGTTGTTATGAAAATTCAATATGAAAGTGCCTAACCATGCATGGTATATAATAAGTGTCCATCATACCCATTATATGCTAGTTACTCTCACTCTCCTTAGGTCATTGTCAACTGCTGAATTCCATAATCATGGAAAGCCTTGCCACCTGACTCATTTGGCTTCTTTTTCTCCTCAGTACGGGACATGGTCCAGTCAATATTCCATATCATTGTTCCTTCACTCCTCTTCATCAGCCCATTGTCAGTGGCTGACTTGCACCTTCTTAGCCAGATATGTTTCATCTCACTATCCCCTTGGTCTGCTGTACATTGAAAATCTTAATTTCCAAAGCACTCTGATTATCGTCTCCTTTTCCTCCCCCATCATTCCTTGCTGCATCTATACTTGTAAGTGAATAATTTCTTTTATAAGGATCAGCACAAAGCTGGTTCCTATGAGGCAGAGGTTAAAGATGTCCCAAATGTCCAGCTTTTCCAAACTGCTGTACCATTCCATCATCTCTAACATGGACTATTTCCCCTCCCCTCAGTACTCTCCCTCCCTTCTCTGGGTTCCGTAATTCACTGCAACATCTCACAGAACTCATTAACTGTATCAAGGTAATGGCTCACGAGGTTGTGGAGGCTGGCAAGTCCCAAATCCATGGGTCAGGCATAGGCTTCTCCCAACGTACGTGGCTGCAGGGGCTGGCGAACTCAAACTGACAGGTCAGACCACAGGCTGCTGGCTCACAAGGCTGCAGAGGCCCACAAATCCTACAGGTCAGACTGCAGGCCTCTGGTTCAAGTCCCAAAAACCAGAGGTTAGACAATCACGAACTGGATGCAGGACCCAGATGCAGAGAAAGAGAGCCCTGATAGGGCATCCACATAAATACCTTGGATGCAGGCCGCACCCCCGAGAAGGGCATAACTTGAGTAAGGGTGGGACTTGAGTCACGCCTTCCTGCAGGGCTATGACTCAAGATACACTCCACACCAATCCTGCTTCATTAACATGTAGAGGTTAGGGTTTATAACACATAAAAGTAGGACAACCACACAATACTGAGAATCATGGCCCAGCCAAGTTGATACATAACCCCAACCATCACAGGTTCCATATACCTTATTTGCATAGTCATACTCAATCGTTGTGTGTAAGTCACAAAGACCGTGGGTAGAAGGGCCATATTAAGTAATTCACTGCAACGTAACTTGCCTTCAGAACTTATTATAACTTCTAGTCCAATAACTATTGTCTTGGAGTATATCAAGTCAGCTTCCTTACTTTCTTTTCCCATCCATTCTATACCTGCTGGCCCAACGCTTAAAAACTCACTCACTGCTCTCTTCTCCTTTGCCCCTTGTCCTTCTAATGTGCCCACTTAAAAACTACTAATCTACAATCTAACTTTTATGCTCATACAAGTCTTTTATGGACTATATTTACAAACATTTTTGAATTTTATTGCAAATATTTTCTCTCAATCTATGTCTTAACCATTCATCTTCTGAAATGGCAGTTTTTGATGAGCAGAAGTTTTTACTTACGGTGAAATCCAATTAACAGTTTTTCTTGTAAGGGTAGAGCTTTCTGTGTCCTAAGTAATCTACCTACTCCTAATCATGAAAAATGTCTCCTATGTTGTCATTGGAAATTTAGCTTTTGTATTTAGGTCAGAAATCCATCTCCATATAGTTATTATGTATTGTGTGAAGTCACGAAAGGTAAACTAAAGACGTTTTTAATGAGCCAATGTGTAAATTTAAACAAAATGAAAGCCTTTTGGGCAACTGCTGACAGCATCATTGGATCTTTGAGCTGAGCTGCTCTTTACACTGGATGGAAAATGGTGACACCATAATTTATAAGGGGAGAGTACACTTAGAATGAGACCGAAGTCAGATCAGAAGAGATACTTTAACTTTAGGGCTACATATCTTGTGGTAAGTTCTTAGAAACCTAATTAATATTAGATTTTTCCATGAGCATTATCTTTCTCCATAACACAAACTATCAGCAGACTGTTTTAAATAGTCTAAACTATTAACACTGGTTGTTTGGGGGTGGAAGCTTATAGGAGACATTCACCTTCCATATTTCTGTAATATTTGGATTTTATCTAATAAACGTGTATTAGAACATGTTATACAAAAAGAAAAAAAATGAAAAAAAGCAACTAAGAAAAGATTTATACAAAATTGGCTAGATATTCAGATTACACTGAACTTACTGAAGTTCTTCTAGTCCTGAAGCTGTGTGAAAACTAATTCTTAAACAAAATGGTCTTTGCTCCAGCAAATCAATCATGATGCATATTACTTTTTTTCCTATGGATTAAAATATATTAAGTGGATCAAGGACTGTCTTAAGAAGCAACAAAAATATTGACATAAAAAAAATCCTTGCCTAAGGAAGACAGGAAGAAGGCAGAGTGTGTAATCTCACCAGCTTTTATTTGGTAAAAGCTTATGTCTGAAGGTAAGAGGATGGAGAGAATGGATATCATGAGCTTTCCTTTCTTGGATATTCCTAATTGTTCCTTGGGACACTGACAAGTCAGATTCTCGCGACAAAGCTCTAATATGAGTAGCCATTGCCTTTATTTTTAGGACTATCATAACCTACAAAATAAATAAATAAATAACTTGCTTATATTAATTGTTTTTCCAGAGCTTTCAGATTATGGAAGAAATTGAGTTGAGGTTTCCATGTGCTGAGGCATTTTTTTTGTACTTTCCACAGAACAGGCCTTTGTAATAATTTATAAACAAAATTGTCAGTTGCTTTTAAACTCATTATTTAGGCAGAAAATAGTTGTTTTAGGTGATTGTTGCTTTTTAAAAAGAAATTGCATCTGTAAGCTTTCAACGTAAAAGTGAATTCCAAGTTTGATTCAGTAATTGTTACCGCAATAACGTGGATTGGAGCTGCCTGCTGCAATAGCCAATTCTGAGACAGGGTGAGGTGAGCAGCAAGAGTATTATTATATATTGATATACAGGAGACAGAGGGGAATAGATTCCTGCAAAAAACCTGCCTCCCCCACTGGAGATTGGCTGAAGGCTTTTATAGGGACAGGAATATGGGTCTTACAAGTTTGTGTTAGCTCCCCCTTGAGGTGGTCACATCCCAGATAAGTTAATCTTTTCTTGGGGGTTATCTGGCGACATCCTGGTTTTCTTGTCCCAAGAGGGGTGCTTTGTTCGGTTTGTCATTTCTAGATCATTATCACTTGTTTTCCACCCTCCAAGGAGGAACATTGGTTAGTCTTAAAATTTTTATACAGACTGGAACGGGAGGGAAAAACAAGATCATGAGACAATGCATGGGCAAGCAATGGGGAGTAATAATAGTGAGCGGGGCCTATGCAGCCTCTTCCAATAAAAAAAAAAATTGCATCTGTAAGCTTTCGATGTAAAAGTGAATTCCAAGTTTGATTCAGTAATCAACATATTTTCAGTTGAAAGTCTGAGGAACGGTATGAGTAAATGTTATTACTTTTTTTTTCGTTTGAGTATGTGATACATTTAAATTTGGAGTTGAATCTTGGGCAATTCATACATGAAACGATGGAAATTATATTGTAATCAACATATTTGAGTTTATGTTTCCTAACTGTATTATTATGTTTACATGCAGAATATAAAGTAGAGGGACTTCTAAGAAAAAGGCATGTTGTAGGGGAAAAACATCACAAAGTCTAGTAAAGCAAAAAGCAAGTTTTATTCGGCATATATTCAAAATGCGAAAGTCGGAAACAGACAACCATGCTGCCAGAGCCATGTCTGCCCAAGTCCAAGGAAATATCACAGAACAGACAAAAGTGTGAAAATGGACAACCATGCTGCTAGAGCCATGTCTGCCCGAGTCCAAAGAATATTACAGAATAGGCAAGAATGAGAAAACAGAAAAGCAAGCTGCCACAGCCATGTCTGCCTGACGGTCCAAAGAATATTACAGAATAGGCAAGAGTGGGAAAACAGACAAGCATGCTGCCAAATCTATGTCTGCCCAGAGTCCAAAGAATATTACAGAATAGGCAAGAATGGGAAAACGGACAAGCATGCTGCCACAGCCAGGTCTGCTTAGAATCCAAAGACCATTACATAGTCATCAGTATATGTTAACATTACAAAAGGGCAAAACCATTGAAAGCTTAGCCTTTTCAGATTGGCTAGAAACTATGATCCTACATTTTGAATTGTCTTTCTTAACAATCATTGGTACAGGTTTCAGTAACGATAGTCAGGAGGGTCGTCATTGGTTCAACAAATTTCTATTCACTAAATGCTAATAGAAAAAGATAAGACTAGAAAGTCTTTTGTGTTCTGTTTGATTGGCTTTATGTGAAAGTTTCCCTAAAAGATATTTTCCAAGAGTATCTTAGCTATTGTCTTTATACCTCAGGGTCCAGCTGACATGTCCGTGTGAGTCCTTTGTGAGCCCAGCTCTAGATAGGTCACGTTCTCTATGCTCAAGGACAGGAAATAATAACTCCAATATTATTTCCTAAATCAGGCATTATAAGTAAATTTAACTGTGAAAAATTGTCTCTTCAACTATTTTATAGCCTCTTATGAATATTTTCAGAATTCATAGTAGAATTACTGGAGAATGTGCTAGAGAATCTAGGGAAATATTGTTTTAAAAAATGACCTTAACATTTAACATTGCCTATGTCATATTGATTTTCTTAGCAAAAGTTTCATAAAGCCAAATTGCCTGTACATGTTTTCCAGCCCTTAATATTTGAAAAAAATCATCACACTGGAAACAATGATAAATCAGTTTTACTATAATTCATCCTGGCTGCAGCCACTTAGTCTGGCTGCAATAGCATGGATATTGGTGCAAGGACCAGGAAGCGGATACAAAATCAAACCACAACAACTACAGCAAAGGTTGCGAGCAGGCCTGGCACTCCCAAAATTATATTGTTCCTTTCCCATGGGCTGAACAAACCCCTCACAAATTTCGATTTAGAATCATTGAAAGTTACAGTGACGGTAAAACCGAGGACCAAGAAATTTGTGGAACAAGATAGTTACTTAATTCCTCCTCCCCTGCACCCCATGTCTTCCTAGTAAACACTCTACACTTGGACTGCTCTATGGGAGGACCCCCATTGCTTTAGGGTTGCCAACAGGGGAGTTACCAAAAAACCCCAAAACACTCATTTTTTAAGATCAAAAGCCTTGAGCTCTGAAAGAGGGGAGTGGGAAGTGTTCCTGAAGCTTCTCATCTCCAGGGCTGCTTAATGCAGGATCCAGATCACCCAGTATTGAGCAGTCAAAAATTATCTGAGAGAAATCCCTTAGGCCAGTGAAAACTGCGTACAGTTTGGCACTTGAGTTTGGTAATCCCTAGTCTAGAAAGGTTTTAGCTATGGAATGGTTTTTTGTGTAACCCCAGGAAGGATTGAAAAAGGATAAAATCAGATACATGACTTCTCAACCCTTCTGTAACCAATTGAGAAGTCCCACTTGAGTTTTCTTGTTGCTTTTGTTACCTCAGTACATGACAGTCTTCAAATTCCTACAGCAGTGGGCTTATGCGAAGGATGGGGCTTGGAGGGCTGGAGGGCTTTTCTCAGTGTTCCTACTTCATCTTTAGCTTTCATCAGTTCCTGCATGCCTGTGCTTCAGAAGCATTTCTTTCCAAGCTCTTGTCCCTCCTTCAGTAGGAGACTGCTATTTCTTATCATTTGATGCTAAGGTTGATTTAGGAAATAATATTGGAGTCATTATTCCCTGTCCTTGAGCATAGAAAATGTGACTCAGCTGGAGGTGGACTCCCAAGGACTCACAATGACACATCAACTGGGCCCTGAGGTATAAAGACAATAGCTAGGATAATCTTGGAAAATATCTTTTAGGGAACCTTTCACATAAACCAAACAGAACACAAAAGAGTTTCCACTCTTATCTTTTTCTATTAGAATTCAGTGAATAGAAAATTTGATGGACCAATGAAAACCTGTACCGATGATTGTTAAGAAAGACAATTCACAATGTAGGATCACAGTTTCTAGCCAATCCGTGAAAAGTGAAGCTTTCAATGGTTTTGCCCATTTTGTAATGTTAATATATACTGATGATTCTGTAATGCTGGGACTCAGGCAGACATGGCTCTAGCAGCATGCTAGTCCCTTTTCCCATTCTTGCCTGTTCTGTAATATTTCCTTGGACTTGGACAGACACGGCTCTGGCAGCATGCTTGTCCATTTTCTTAATTTTGCCTCTTTGAACATTGATTTAGAAAATAATATTGGAGTTATTATTCTCTGTCCTTTAGCATGGAGAATGTGACCCAGCTGGAGCTGGGCTCGCTAGGGCTCACAAGGACTCACAAGGAGACATCAACTGGGCCCTGAGATGTAAAGACAATAGATGGGACAATCTTGGAAAATATCTTTTAGGGAAACTTTCACATAAAGCCAATCAAACAGAACACAAAAGACTTTCTACTCTTTTTCTATTAACATTTAGTGAATAGAAATTGGTTGGACCAATGAAGACCCTCCCGACTGTCATTACTAAAACATGTACCAATGATTATTAAGAAAGACGATCCAAAATGTAGGATCACAGTTTCTAGCCAATCTGTGAAAAGGCAAAGCTTTCAATGGTTTTGCCCATTTGTAATGTTAATGCATACTGGTGACTGTGTAACGGTTTCTGGACTCGGGCAGACATGGCTGTGGCAGCATGCTTGTCCGTTTTCCCACTCTTGCCTACTCTGTAATATTCTTTGGACTCAGGCAGACATGGCTCTGGCAGCATGTTTGTCCATTTCCACCTTTTGCACTTTTGAATATATGCTGAATAAAACTTTCTTTTTTCTTTACTAAACTTTGTGATGTTTTTACCCTACAACAACATATGCCGAATAAAACCTTTCTTCTTGCTTTACTAAGCCTTGTGATGTTTTTTACCTACAACAGGCTCATGCTGGGATCTTAGTTCTCCTGGTCCAAGCCCAGTGTTAAGCAGAGTCTGTGCACCTGGGCCTTGGAGATTTAGCCTTCTTAGCATCCTTTCTCCTATCCTCATGGCAACCAACTGCCTCCCCTTGTATTTGTGGCTCCGGGAGAGGCTTCTTCTAGCCCCGTGTCCTGATCCCCATCTTTCTTGTGAGCATCTAGTGTAAGCCCCTGGAAAGACCTTGTGAGTTACTGCGAGCTCCCTTTGTGAGCAGGGCTCCCACTTATTCTAAACTGATACCTAGACCACACCTGGCATTTAGGAATTTATGAAATTTTAGCCGATTTCTTTTACCTCCTTCTGTAGTTGCCATCTGTGTTACATTCACATGTTGCCTAAAAATTTTAAGCAGCAATAAGATTGCTAGGATGAGGATTTCATCCAGTAGCATCAACCACTCCATGGGTACTACAGTCATCAGCTTAGAGCCTGAACACATGAGATACTCCCAGAGCTTTAGCACATGGAAAGCAGCTTTTGTTACTTTCAACAAGAAGCAGATGGCACATGAGAACATACACAAATCTGTTTTTGAGCCAGTTCCCCCTATGACTCGAAAAGGCTGTTCCGGTGAAGATGATGACTCTTCTACCCCACTTTGTACCCTAGATAAGGAGCTCAAAGGCCTTCCTTCAGCCAATCATCCCTGGCTAGGGAGGCTACTTGAGTGGGCTGAAAAAAATGTGCTACACATGCTCCCACCTGACACCATAGGTAAGGAACCCCAAAAGTCCCTCCTCCAGCCATTTTTATACCCCAAAGCGTACGTGATTCACCACATGGGGCACAATGTAGATTTTCCTGCCTGACCACTTGAGGAGGAGGGTGGTTAGACATTTTGGTGCCAACCCAGAATGGTATCTCTTTAACCCTGCTGAAACCTTCAGGCCTCAGAGATTGCAGGGCCTTAGTTTGTTCCTGGTCTACTAGATCATGCCCCCTTCCCTTCCTGAGGCCTATTGCCAGGTGATGAGTTGGGGATTCCCAACTCTTTTGCACATGTTTAAGTGTCACCTGGCTGCTTTAGAAAAACAAAGACACCTTGATTGCTCCAGGATTCCAAGGTTTATTGTCAGAAACCAGAGACAAAAGGCCAAACCAAGTTCTTTGTCCCACACCACCCCTCCCTCCCAGTTCTCTGCTAAAGATGAGAAGGTTCCTGTGTCCTGTTGCTCCTCAGAGAGGCTTGTCACTCCTTGGCATTTAGTTCCCTTGGTTGCCTTGCAACTTCAGTTCTCCAAAATATATAAGGAAAGTTATGATTTTGTAGATTATCTAGATTTTCTGTTGTAGTTTTTAGGATGGGAGTGACATTTTTTGTTATTTTCTATATTCTAAGCAGAAACGTAACTTCCATTTTCTCATAGTTGTCTAAAATGAAAGTAACCATCTTAAACCTTCCTTAGCTTTTTTTTTTTTTTTATCAAACCATACTATTTCAGTGAGTTAAAAGAACGTGAGGAATACCAGTACATTTGCCTTCAGCAATTTTTCTTGCTTTCTCCTCCAAGAGTTCAAAAAAAGATTTTTGCCTTAGGCCAGATATCTGGCTGGTGAGCTCTGAAAGAGGGGAGTGGGAAGTGTTCCTGAAGCTTCTCATCTCCAGGGCTGCTTAATGCAGGATCCAGATCACCCAGTATTGAGCAGTCAAAAATTATCTGAGAGAAATCCCTTAGGCCAGTGAAAACTGCGTACAGTTTGGCACTTGAGTTTGGTAATCCCTAGTCTAGAAAGGTTTTAGCTATGGAATGGTTTTTTGTGTAACCCCAGCATAGGCTTACATGGGTGAACAATGCTATTGGAAGAGATACACAGGATGGACATATGTGACCTGAAGGTCCATAGTCACTTCTATGGGATGGTCAACAAAGGCAGTAGCAACATCTTCAAAACGCTCTGATTAAAACGTATGAGTCAGACTCTACTTCACAGCAATGCACTTAACAGCAAAGTGTTTGTTTTTTTTCTTTTTTTTAATTTTCTTTTTCAGTGTACTTTAGATGAAGGTTTACAGAACAAATAGTTTCTCATTAAACAGTCAGTACACAAATTGTTTTTTGACATCGGTTAACAACCCCACGACATGTAAACACTCTCCCTTCTCCACCTTGGAGGAACTTTTTTTTGGTGAAAATATACATCGCCAAAGTTACACCATTTCAAAAGTTTCTACATGTACAATTCAGTGACATCGATTACATTCTTCCAGTTGTGCTGCTGTTCTCACTATCCTTTTCCAAATTATTCCATCACCATTATCTTCAACTCACTGCCCCCTAGGCTTGCCATTAAACCTTTTGAGTTGCTGTTGTCAATTGATCTCACATAGATAATTCTTTTTTTTTTTTTGTACCTTGGATGAAGGTTTGCAGAACAGATAGTTTCTCATTAAACAGTTAGTACACATATTGCCCTATGACAATGGTTAACAACCCCACTACACGTCAACACTGTCCCTTCTCAAACTTGGGTTCCCTATCACCAGCTTTCCTGTCCCCTCCTGCCTTCCAGTCCTCGTCCCTGGACTGCTGTGCCTCATTAGTCCTGTTTTTTTTTTTTATGAGGCTGTCCCATCCCCGGCTGAATGGTGAACTTTGGCAGTGACTTCACCACTGAGCAAGAAGGCTGTCTGGGGGCCATAGTCTCGGGGTTTCTCCAGTCTGTCGGGCTGTAAATCTGGTCTTTTTTTTGTGAGTTAGAATTTTGTTTTACATCCTTTCCAGCTCTGTCCAGGACCCACTATTGTGATCCTGGTCAGAGCAGTCAGTGGTGGTAGCCGGGCACCATCTAGCTGTACTGGGCTCAGTCTCGTGGAAGCCTTGGTAGCTGTGGGTCCATTTGTCCTTTGGACTAATCTTTTCCTTGTATTTGTTCTCTTCATTCTTCCTTGCTCCCGAAGGGGTGAGACCAGTGGAATATCTTAGATGGCTGCTTACAGGCTTTTAAGACCCCAGATGCT
>NW_004443991.1:15435717-15437534 GCF_000243295.1 Trichechus manatus latirostris
TGTACTGTCTTACCCTTCACCCAAGTTACCACTCATTTATTGTCTATTTAGTTCCCCCTTACACCCCTCCCATCCCTTATAGCCAACAAAGATTGTTTCTTTTTGTGTGTAAACTTTTACATGAGTTTTTACAGTAGAAGTCTCATACAGTATTTGTCCTTTTGTGATTGACTTATTTCACTCAGCATAATGTCCTCCAGTTTCATCCATGTTATGAGATACTTCACAAATTCATCATTGTTCTTTATCGATGCATAGTACTCTATTGTGTGTATGTACCATAGGTTGGTTTTATCCATTCATCTGTTGATGGGCATCTGGGTTGTTTCCATCTTTTTTTTTTTCATTTGTTTTTGTAGGTTTTGTTTTTACTGAGACTTTATGTTTTTATTCATTATTTTGATGAGTAGGTTTGTTAACTTTCTTTGTGGTTATCTTGAAATTTACCCTGATCATCCTAGATATGAACCAGTATATTATTAATTGGTATCGCCTTGCCTTCCTCAACATTAGAAGGTTCTATACCTACACCGTTTATTCCCTCTTTTATTTTTCTGATGCTGTTGTCTTTAACAGATTAACCTCTCTGGTTCCCTGTTGTAATTCTTTTGGTTTTGGGTAGTCCTTAAGAGTTCATTTCCTATGCTGGTATCTGGCTAGTACAAACCTGTGTCCTATATTTAGCCTGTTGTCTAATGTTGTTTGTTCTCAGATCAAAGGACTCCCTTTAACAAGTCTTGTAAGTTTAGTTTGGTTATTACATAGTCCCTTAATTTCTGTTCATCTGGAAATGACCTAATTTCACCATCATATTTGAACAAGAGTTTTGCAGGATATATTATTCTTGGCTGGCAATTTTTTTCTTTCAAGGTTTTGTATATGTCATCCCATTGCCTTCTTGCCTGCATGGTTTCTGCCCTTAGTCTTATTGTTTCTCCTCTGTATATGACTTTTTGTTTTTCTCAAGCTGCTCTCAGGATTCTTTGTCTTTGGTTTTAGCAAGTGTGATTATGATATGCCGTGATGATTTTCTTTTGGGGTCTATCCTATATGGGGTTCGTTGAGCTTCTTGGATGGTCAGCGTTTCATTTTTCATGGTATTGGAGAAGTTTTATGTCAGCAATTCTTCAATGATCCTTTCTGTGTTTCTGTTTTCTCCCCCTGTTCTGGAACTCGAATCACTCACAGGTTTTTGCTTTTGATTGTATCCCACATAATTCACAGGGTTTCTTCATTTTTCTTCATTCTTTTTTCTGATTTTTCCCCAGAGTTGTAGCCAAGTGTTTGTCTTCAATTTTGCTGATCCTATCTTCCATTGTTTCAAACTTGCTCCTCAGCCCTTTTATGACACTGTCCATTTCTGAAATCTTGTTGTTATCTTTTGGATTTCTAATTGTTGTTTTGTATGATTTCTAGTTGTGAATTTATTTAGAATTTTGTACCTGTATTATTTTCTTGAATTATTCCATTTTTGGTCTGTATTTTCCATGAACTTGTCTGTCTTTTCCAAGAATTTGTCTATTTTTACCTCATTTTGCTTCAACTCTTGGATAATTCTGAATATTAAAGATTTGAATTTCCTATCAGTTAGGTCTAGTGACTTTTCTCTACTGGAAAGTCATCTGGTGTTTTAAAATGGAAACCTGCTGGAACCATCCTGTCCTGTTTTTGTAAATGTTTTCATATTGTATGCTGTCTTCAGGGTATTCAGTGGTTATTTTCATCATTTATTGATTGTAGATTTGTTTGTTTCATCCTGCTTTTTTTTTTTTTTTCTGTTATAATCCTTTTTATTTCAGTTGGGTCTGTTGTAATGT
>NW_004443991.1:15440024-15457722 GCF_000243295.1 Trichechus manatus latirostris
GAGTATTAGAGATTTGAATTCCCTATCAGGTACTTCTAGTGCATTTTCTTCCACAGAACAGTCATCTGGTGTTTTAATTTGGATGCCTACTGGAACCATCCTGTCCTGTTTTTGTAAATGTTTTGATATTGTCTGCTCTTTTGGGGGCATTCAGTAGTTATTTTTCTTGTTTATTGATGGTAGATTTGTTTGTTTCATCCCGGTTGTTTTGTCTCCCGCTGGACGCTCCATGAGGCTGCTTTCTCGTACCCCTGTTTGCTGGTCTCCAATAAGAGTCCAAGATGGTGGATCCACGCTGCGTTAGCTGGTGGGGGACCTCTGCATGAATCTCTCCTCACTGTCTGTTCTCTGTCAGTTTTCTCACTCCATTTTGTGCTTGGCTGAGTTCTTTATCTCTTCATTTGATGTTTTAGGGTTTCAGGATTCTTGTATTCTCTGTTTGGCTTAGTTTTTCAGATCTTTGTTGTGGAGGGACGGCGTGGTGCTTCTGCCTAGAGCGCCATTTTGCCGGAACTCCTCATCCTGCTTTTTTATTATATTTGGTTGTGTCTGAACAAGTGGGCTATGCTTTTTTTGTTGTTTGCCCATCTGTGGGCATGATACTTTTCATCTCCTTCTCCAATGGGCAGGGTCAGTCACTTAGGTATGCTACAGCAGGGCAAGTCCAGCTGAAGGGTAGTTGCTTGGGTGGGTTGTTTGTGGCATGTACCAGGGCTGACAGTGTGGACCAGGAATCAGTGCAGGGCAGGTTCTAGTAGGCCTTGCCTGTGCTGCTTAGGAGTGTGATGTTCAGTGCGTGGTGCAGGTAGGCAAGAAGGAGGGAGTAGTTTGTGATGTGTGGAGCTAAGATGGGTATGGAAAAGATGAGAGAGAGGAAAGAGGACAGGAGCCAAAAACATACACACAAACAAGAAAGAATGCTAAGGGAGTTGATATTGGAGTGGAGAGATGAGAGACTGAGAAATCGGGAAAAACAAAAATTATTTAAAAAAGAGAAAGGATATAAGAAAAAAATGAAGAAATCAAGAAACTGGAAATGAAGAAAGGCAAAAAAGGAATAAGAGAGAGAAGAAAACAAAATGAAGAAACAAAAATCAAAAACAAGTAAAAAAAGAAATGCCCCCAGGGATGTAATTGTGCGTCTGCACAGAGTAAGGGAGTAGTTTCCAAGCCATGTAGTATTGCCCCGCTAGAAGGGGCTCCCAAGCTGAGAAAAGAAGAAGAAAACAAACACACAAATCAAAACAGAACAAATCAGAGCAAACAAACAAACAAAAAAGCCCCGGGGGTCCAACCAGTGTGATGACACAGGCCGGGAAGCAGTTTCACGGTTGAGCAGTGTTTCACAGCCTTTCAGGAAGAAACAAAGATGGCACATGGAGCCAGGTATTTGAGTAAAAGGAGGGGGAGGTGGTGAGAAGTAAGGAAGAAATCTAAAGAAGTGTAAAAAAGGAACACCAGTAGCCAACAAAAGGCACTCAGGAAGCCAGCTAGTGCAGGCAGGTGGAATCCAAGCAACACCAGGGTGAAGCTGGTGCTTCCCCACCAAGAGATTGTGGCTGCAGTAAGCAGGGAAGGCTGAGTAGGGATGAAGAAGGGTGAGGGGGTGGGAAAGCCTCTATCGCTGGTTACTGGTTGTTCTGTCTCCTGCTGTAAGCTCTGTGAAGCTGCTTTCTCATACCCCCTGTTCATTGATCTCCAATAGGAGTCCAAGATGGCAGATCCGTGCTGCAGTAACTGATAGGGGACCTCTGCATGTATCTCTCCTCACTCTCTGTTCTCGGTCAGTTTCTTATTCCGTTTGGTGCTTGGCTGAGTTCTTTATCTCTTCATTTGATGCTTAGGGTTTCAGAATACACATGTGACTCTGTTTGACTTAGTTTTTCTGATCTTTGTTGTGGAGGGATGGCTTGGTGCTTCTAACTATAGCGCCATATTGCCCAGAAGTCTAGTTTTTTGTGTTTTTTTAAAAAAATGTTTCCCCACATCTATGTCAATTGGCATAACAAAGCTTATTAAGAAAATGTTCTGTATCCTACTTTGGTGAGTGGTGTCTGGGGTCTTAAAAGCTTGCAGGCAGCCATGTAAGATGCATCAATTGGTCCCAACCACTTGGAGTAAAGGAGAATGAAGAACACCAAAGACATAAGGAAAGTATTAGCCCAGGAAACAGAATCGGCCACATAAACCAGAGACTTCATCAGCCTGAGACCAGAAGAACTAGATGGTGCCCGGCTACCACCAATGAACGTTCTGACAGAGAACACAACAGAGGGACCTCCCTGATGGAGCAGTAGAACGATGGGATGCCGAACTCAAATTCTAGTAAGAAGACCAGACTTAATGGTCTGACTGAGACTGGAGGCACCCCAGAAGGCATGGCCCCTGGACTCTCTATCAGCCCAGAACTAAAACAATTTCCGAGGCCAACTCTTCAGACAGGGATTCGACTGGACTGTGGGACATAAAGTGATGCTTGTGAAGAATGTGCCTCTTAGTCAAGTAGATACAAGAGACCAAAGGGGAGGCGTCTGTCCAGAGGTGAGATGGGAAGGCAGAGAGAGTTAGGAGCTGGTTGAATATTCATGGGGAATCAGGGGCAGAGGGGAGGAGTGTGTTGTCACAGAATGGGGTGAGCAGTTGGGGTGTCATAACGGTGTATGTAAAAAAAAAATTCTGTATAGGAGACTAACTTCAAATGTAAACAATTAAAAAACAAAAATGTTTCCCCAGATAGACAAAGTATCCCAGGAGGGACTTCCCTTTTCATTGTCCTTCCTTTGCTGTCTGGAGACTTTTTTAAAAAATAAATTCATTCATTTGACAAATATTTATCATCTGCTTACCACATGACAAGCAGTTCCTAGGAGGCTAGAATATAAGAGAACACAAACAAAGATCCCCACCTATAGTATGGAGTTTTCATTCTATTAATGGGAGACAAAATCAAACAATGTATATAATAAGTTAGTCAATGGAATAATACGAGGGAAGTTGTAAGTGCTACAGAAAAATAAAAACTAGGGGGAATCAGAAGTGGTGGGGGTGGCAGTTTGCTGTTTTAAATAGTATAGTCAGTGTAGACTTCATTGAAAAGATGAAAGGTAACATTTGAGCACAAACTTGAAGGATGTAAGGAAGGCAGCCCTGGGGAAGAATGTTCCTGTCAGAGGGAACTGCCAGCAGAAAGGCCTTGGTGGGAACATGCTCAGTGTGTTCAAAGAACTGTAAGAAGGCCAGTGAAGGGGAGAGAAATAAGAGTTTAATGTTAGAGAAGTCAGGTGTAGGGAAGACTGATCATATGAATAAATGCAAGTAGCATGGCTTGTCTGGACATATTTTTTCTAATCCTCACACTAAACCCCCCTTCTTTTAGTGAACAGTCCCTCTCTTTTCTATCTGGCTTTTCAAATAAAGACCTTTATAATGTTTAGGAGTCCTTGGGTGGTGCAAATTGCTAAGCACTTGGCTACTTAACTGAAAATATTGGCGGTTCAAATCCACCCAAAGGCACCTGGGAAGAAAGGTCTCTCCAACTACTGCCAAGATATCATAGTCAGTGAAAAGTCTATGGAGCACAGTTCTACTTTAACACACATGGAGTCATCATAAGTCAGAATCAACTTGATGGCAACTGTTTGGTTATAATTTATGTTATCAAAAATATAGTCTTTTGTATCCAAATGTCTGGGTTAATGCTACGAATCACCAGACAGCGATCCACTGGAGAGAGGTAGGCAATAGTTTAGTTCCAAATTAGCAATACAGCAGTTAAAAGAACAGTTGTTACCAAGAGAATTGAAACACGTTACGGTCTAACAAAAAAAACAAAAATCAAACCCGTTGCCATCAAGTCGATTCTGATTCATAGTGATCCTGTAGGACAGAATAGAACTGCCCTATGGAGTTTCCAAGGAACAGCTGCTGAATTCGAACTGGCGGCCTTTTGTTTAGCAGCTGAAAGCTTAACAACTACGCCACCAGGGCTCCAGGTCACAGTCTAGGAACCTGAAAATAAAGGCAGGTCAGTGAAGTGGGTTGCTAATTGTGCAGAAATACATCAGATCATAATTAAGAAATACAGATAATCAATAAACAAAATGATTATTAGTAATCAACAAAATATAATTTTCTACTATCATCTCAGATTATGTTTTATAATCTAGATTGATATATTATTAGTTTGATATAATATTATCCAGTGTTATCAAAGGTGGGGAAACAGAAATTTTCTTACCATGTAAGTGGGAACATAAAAAGGTTACACTTTATTGAAGGGCAGGAATCCCTGGGGGGTGCAAATGTTTAATGCACTCAGCTGCTAACCATAAAGGTTGGAGTTTGAGTCCACCCAGAGGCACCTCAGAAGAAAGGTTTGGTGATATACTTCCAAAAAATCAGCCATTGAAAACCCTATGGAGCGCAGGTCTACTCTGACATACATGTGGGTCACCATGAGTTGGAGTCAACTCAATGGCAACTGATTTTACTGAAGGGCATTTTTGTAATACATCAGCAGCTCTCTTAACTGACCTCTTAATCAGTTTCCTGGATTAACTAACATTATCCATTCTCTTTGCAAAGCACACTAACTGATGCCCTCTACACACTGAAGCACACTTGGACCTTTCTCAAATTCACCTAAGCAATGCTGCTTTCTAAATGTTTAGTAAGCAAAAGGGTTAATTTACCAAAAGTAAGTTTTGTTTTATCTAAACTTGTTTCAGGTGTATTTTTTATTATTATTGTATTTAATTGACATTATATAATTTGATGAAATGAGTATGAAAAGCAAGTTGTTTTTCAATGAAAACCAAGTGCTTTGACACGACTCAATGAAGATAAATTTCAAAAGGAAAAAAAAAGATAATTGCTGTCAAATTAGATGTAGGTGATTCAAATGCAAAAGAAAATTGAAAAAATTGAAAATTGAAGGTTGCTTTTCAAGTGCCATAACTTCTCTTTCCATTCTAAAGAAACTGAAACTAGAATCATAAATTATTGCTCCATTATAGTGGTGATTTATGAAAGATAATACAGAATTTCAATCAGTAGAATGTGACAAAACAGAACACAAAACAAACAAAATAAACCTTGGCCCAGCGTTAAAATATTGGCAAACTGAATGTACATAAGATAAATAAAAAGTATAAGGTATGTATGTATCTTTTTAAAAGAATCTCTGCTTTAAACAACTTCTTTCAATTAACCTATCAGTTATATTGGGTAAGAGGCCTTCTACTTTAGATGTTAAAAACCTTAAAACCATATGATCACATCTCCTGTATAATAATGGGAAAAGATTAGACAAATCCAATTTGAAGAGTATTCTATAAAATACCTTGCTACTAGTCTTCAAAGATGTCAAGGTCATAAAAAACGATTTGGAGATAATTAAGGGGACATGACAACTAAATAACTGTCGTTTCCTGGGTTGTATTCTAGAACAGAAACAGAGCATTAGTGGAAAAACAGGTGAAATCTAAACAAAATCTGTAGCTCAGTTAATAGTATTTACCAATATTAATTTCTTCGTTTTGGTAAAGTTACCGTGATTATATGAAATGTTAATATTAAAGGACTATGGCTAAAGGGCATACAGGAACTCTCTTTATTATCTTTGTAACTCTTCTATAAATCTAAAGTTATTTTAAAATAAAAAGTTAAAAATAAAAAAAAACTCTACGCAAAAAACACCCAGATGCAGAAATTGTACTACCAATAATGTATAATGGGAACCAGTTAAAGATGTATTCAAAGATATAGCAACAAAGTTAATTGGAAAATAGTTTACGGGTACAAAATAATTGATTGGTTAATATAATTAGGCAGTTTTAATCAATGGAATATTCTACAACTATTAAAGTAATATTTTAGAAGTTTATTTAGTGATGTGGGAAAGTCTTCATGATATACTATTAAATGAAAAAAGTAAATTTGAAAATAGTACATAGAATATGAACTTATCTGTATGTGTGAGTATATATACACTTCCACAGAAATATACACACATACATGCATAGAAAAATCTTTGGAAGGCTACGTATGTACCAAAATGGTAACAGAGGTTATAGCTACCTTTTGGGATCTGTGTTACTGTGTTGTTCCCCCTACTCCCACCACCAAATTTTAAAATGTGTGGTCAAGAGCTTGGCTGCTAACCAAAGGTTGGCAGTTTGAATCCACCAGCAGCTCCTTGGAAACCCTTTGGGCAGTTCTACTCTGTCCTATAGGGATGCTATGAGTCAGAATTGACTTGACGGCAACAGGTATGGCATTTTTTTTTAATTTAACTGTGTGTCCAATGAAGTTGAACTTTAAATGTTTCTCTCTCTCTCTTTCTTCCCAGCGAAGTAGAGCTTTCCATTTTTTCTCTCCATTTTTTTCCTTTCCTTCCTCTTTCCTTCATTCTTACCTTTTTCAAGAGAAACTACTGATATTACCAATATCTTCAAGGGAACAATATTTGCATAATAGTGGCTTCCTGGAATATAAGAGTACAGGAGCTGAAACCCCTTTCCCCAAAGCTTCAAGATTATTGACATCTGTTAGAGTAAATTACAATAACCCCCAATAGAGGCCCAATGACAAGGAAAAGCAAAGAAGCCACGGAAATAAAATCACGAAGAGGGCAGAAAAGCTGGGATCAAGTGGCATGGTTGGCAGTGGTTCCACATAGGTGAGGTGGGCCAGACCTATCCCAGACCAGTCTTCCCAAGGGCAAGTTTATGTCTTCCTGAAGTAACTAAGTAAATGAATCGAAAGAGCTAGAATATTAGAACCTCAGATCAATTTTACCATGGGATACCATTGTCCTAGTAGAGCACAGAGGAGGATGTTGGGGATGTCTTAGTTATCTAGTGCTGCTATAACAGAAACATCACAAGTGGATGGCTTCAACAAACAGAAGTTTATTCTCTCACAGCCTAGTAGGCTAGAAGTCCAAATTAGACTTCCAAATAGAAGTCCAGGGGAAGGCTTTCTCTCTCTGTAGGCTCTGGGGGAAGGTCCTTATCATCAATCTTCCCCTGGTCTACGAGCTTCTCAGAGCAGGGATCCTGGGTCCAAAGGACGCAGTCTGCTTCTAGTACTACTTTCTTGGTGGTCTGAGATGCCCGTATCTCTCTGCTTATTTCTCTCTTTTATATCTCAAAAGAGACTGACTCAAGACACAACCTAATCTTATAGATTGAGTCCTGCCTCATTAACATAACTGCCTCTAATCCTGCCTGATTAACGTCATAGAGGTAGAATTTACAGCACATAGGAAAATCACATCAAATGACAAAATAGTAGACAATCACACAATACTGGGAATCACGGCCTAGTCAAGTTGACACATATTTTCAGGGAACATAATTTAATCCATGACAGGGGAAAAGATGATCTTTCTCTGAAATCTTGAAGAATCACTAAACTGTACTGGCTAATGCAGAACCTATTGGAGCATAAAGTCCATCTTAAGCCCCATCTCAAGCCCCATCTCCATGCACACCAGCCATCTTTAGTGATCACTGGAGTCTCAGTTGCCCTGACTTTGACTGCAACATAAGCAGCATGTTAGCAGCATAGTGCTGGAGGAGGTAGTGGCTTTTTAAAGAGCAAACCAACATCTGATAGCAGTTGTGAATTCCTCCAGCACAGGGGGTAGGGTTGTCAAATTTAGCAAACTAAGTATGTCCAAAATATTGTATGGGACATAGTTATAGTAGGAAATTATTTATTCTGTAGCTGAAATTCAAATTTAACTGGCTGTCCTATATTTATCTAGCAGTCCTAGCAAAGTGATGAGTCCAAATCCCCACTCTAACAGAAATGAGCACATATTGCTTCTCAGTTTTTTAATTTAAAATGTTGCTAAGAAAATATCGTAATGGGGAACATTTGAGTTAGATCTCATAGCAGCTCTGATGCCATAGCAGGTAGATATTACAGAAAGGAGAAAAGACAGAATGCAACTGACCTTAGGCACTCTTCTAGTAAGAGGACCCCTATTACCCTTGAGCTAGAAGTCACTATAAATTGGATCTAAAGAAAACATTTTAACCATAGGAATTGTTTTAGGCATTGTTTAATTGGAAGAAATATAAAAGCAGCAGAGTTAGTAACAAGGCAGGGACAAAAAAGGGGGTGTGAGGAGCTGGGGAGATGAGTGTCAAGATTGGACTTCTTGCTAGCCTGCTAATCTAAGTATGTGAAGTCAAATATAATACTTGCTGGGGGGTGGCTATTCACACCTCAAGCTAGAAAGTATAACACCCCCAAGAACATCAGCAATGATCATTTGTTACTTGGGCAATAAAGAATAAGGGTTACTAAGAAACAGAAGAAATTAACCAACCTTTTGGAAGCCAGGAATTCAGATAAATGCGAGAGAAATCAGAGTTTACTGATGTCAGAACAAGCATATCTGGAATCCAAAAAAATGTGTCCTAATCAATACCTCTGCCAGGAGAACTCAGAAGAGCCTAATTCCAGGGCAGAAAGTCCTTAACCTTTTAATACTTCCTGCCAGAGAGGAGATGGAGAGTAATCTCTGGCCTCTATGGGGCTGCAGGTGATTGCAGGGACATTATCAAATGCACCCTTCTGTTGTAAATGTTTAGGCCTTTGCTTGGCGTATAGGTCACTCAGTCTGTATAGGAAGAATTGATATTACGACTAGAATCCTAACATAAGGTTAAACAAAGTTATTAAGCTTTCTTCAGTAACAAAGGATTGAGCCCTTTTGCACTAATTCACTTTGCAACTGTGATTTCATTTTCAATGTAATTTTCAATGTAATGAATAACTAAGTGCTTAATAAATGCTTTTTCAGGAATGGGGATGTAATGAATGGTAATAGAAAGGCCAGAAGGAGACTTGAAGGGAAAATTGGCTGCTACCCATATAGAGATGAACTTAACAGAAAAAGTCAGTTGGACAAATACTTGGTTTACTGTATTTGCTTCTATCTGTCCTTGTCCCAGAAGGTTTAAAGAGGATTTATCTAGGCAAATGTGTTCTTTCTTGGTGGGCTAGCAAGGAACACACGTAATGACAATGAGCTATCCGTTTCTAGTTGCTCCACATTTTCTTCAGCAAGGGTGTAGTTTCTTCTGGAATGGGACATTCAAAGAAAACCGTTACTAAGTCACAAAACTTGCATTCCATCTGCAAACATTCTTCATATTTGTTCCTCAGTACATATTTGCTAGGAAGTATTAAAAAATCTTTAAATCAACTATCAAGTTAGCAAAATTCATTCACTCAAGCATTTCTCCAGTGCCTGCTATGTGCAAGGACCTTCACTATGATTTAAAAAAAAAAAAAAGATGGAAGCAAGCAATTCCTCTCCGAGGCAAATATCCAAGAATGTCCACGAGCATTGTCAATAACAGCAAAAACTGGAAGCAACCCAAAAGTTCATCAATGGTATAATGAATAAATTATAGAATACAATAGAATATTATTCAGCAATGAAATGAATGAACACAGTCTACATTCATCAACATGAAATCTCTGTTGTGGCTTGAATTGTGTCCCCCAAAAATATGTGTTGTAAATTCTAACCCCTATACATGGGGATATAATCCCATCTAGGAATAGGGTTTTCTTTGTTATATTAATGAGCCATATCAGTGTAGGGTGTGTATTAACCCAATCACTTTTGAGATAAAGAAGAACAGATTAGGCACAGAAGCAAGGACAAAGACTGAAGATAGATGCCACATGAAGATCACTGAGGGACTGAGGACCAGAAGCTGAAAGGCAAAGATCTTCCCCCAGAGCCAACAAAGAGCAAGCTTTCCTCTATAGCCAGTGCCCTGATAGAGGTTTCCCTGGGAGACTGAAAGGAATAGAACTGGCAAGGTGCCTCCAAGGTATTGATAGGGTCCTGTTTCTTAATACTGGGTGGTAGATACAGAAATAGTTCTTATTACTATTTAAACTCTACAAATTAGGTTTTATGCGCTTTTTGTATGTATGATACATTTCAAAATTCTTTTAAAAAACACAAAGGCTTAAAAAATAATTGAAAGGGAAGCTACTAGGGAATATGTTTTTTTTTTTTTAAATTTAGATATCTCAGAAATATCAAATCTACAAAAAAATTTTATTAACTACTCTACTAAAAAATAACGTTTTCTACATTTGTAAGTATTCAGATGTTGATACACAATGGATAATTTAGATGATCACCATTGTGGGGGGATATGGATGGAGAAATGGGAAATATCTGTAAAGAAAATCTGTCCTCAATCATTGGCTGTAAGATAGTCACATCTTGTTAATTAAGAAACCCATGTTTCCATTTAGTATAAGTTTTAAAAGAGACAATAAATCAACTGAGATTATGTCCCACTATGTGTGACTATAGTATAAATCAACTGAGAGTAGTTGACTGAATGTCAAACAAAATTAGGCCACATATCTGACAAAATCAGGCCACAGATCACCAGGCCTATCTTCTTAGGCACCTCTGGGTGGTCTCGAACCTCCAACCTTTCAGTTAGCAGCTCAGAATGATTTATTCTTCTCTTTTTCTATGTGTAAACAATTTTTCTCTATTTTTCTGTGCACAAGAGAAGGTACCCTCCATTTCTAAATCTATATTATTTTCTAAGGCCAGTTTCAACTGTTCATTGCCTAAAATTTCTAAATCCCGATTTCAAATCCAGATTGTCCATGTGGTATCAAGTAGAGTGGTAGATTCACATGTCCATTTTTCCAGTTTACAGAGCCTGTGAGAGAGAGGAATCTGAGAATGGAAAATGGTCAGGCTCTCTTTAATGAAATGTGGGGGCAGGAAGGGAAGAACAGCAACTTTTCTAAAAAAGTCCTCAATCATTGGAATAATCAGCTAAAATTTGACTTTTGGGAATATGCTGTCTACTTCATATGTTCCAAGATTCAATGTCAATTATATTTATAATGTTTATATATGATATTTTTGGTGATGTTACATTGAATTTTCATCACGCTTTTCTCCCATGTAAATTAGTATGCAGATTATTCAAAAAAGATATATATATAATATATATTTTAATTTAATTGTGCTTTAGGTGAAAGTTTACAGTGCAAATTAATTTCTCATCCAAAAATTTATACACAAATTGCTTTGTGATGGTGGTCGCAATTCCCACATTGTGTCAGCACTCTCCTTATTTCCCTTTACACCCAGGTTCCCCGTTTCACCCAGTTTACTGTGCTGTTCTGCCTTTTTGTGTTGGCTTTTGGGCAGGTGTTGCCCATTTGGTCTCCTATACTCGATTGAACTAAGAAGCACGCTCCTCATGTGTTATACCAAAAAAAGACAAGACCCGTTGCCGTTGAGTGGATTCTGACTCATAGCAACCCTATAGGACAGAGTAGAACTGCCCCATAGGGTTTCCAAGGAGCAGCTGGTGGATTCAAACTGCCGATCTTCTGATTAGCATCCAAACACTTAACCACTGTGCCAAGAGGGCCCAACATAGGCCTGTCTAATCTTTGGCTGAAAGGTGGACTTCGGAAGTGGCTTCAGTTCTGAGTTAGCAGGGTATCTGCGGGCCATAGTCTTGGGCGGCTCCTCCAGTCTCTATCAGACCGTAAGTCTGGTGTGTTTTTTTTGTGAATTTGAATTTTGATGTACATTTTTCTCTTGCTGTGTCTGGGACCATCTATTTTGATCCCTGTCATAGCCGTCAGTGGCAGTAGCTAGGTACCATCTCGTTCTTCTGGGATCAGGCTGGTAGACGTTGTGGTTCATGTGGTCCGTAAGTCTTTTGGCCCAATATTTTCCTTGAAAAAAGATATATTTTAAAAGGATATGGCTTGCTTTGTAAACAGAAGCATCTCTGCAAATTCTGAAGCCTGGAAGAAGGCTAGGGAGCATAAAATACCTGTGCCATCAGGAAAGGTGAAAATAGTAAAAGTCACCTTGGGACTATAAAGGAAGATGGCAGATCATCAATTCCAAGAAACCTTAATAGCAAGATGTCCATGGAACTACTGCTAGTCTCCTCTAGACAAGACCGAATGTCTCTGGTGCTTTGCTGCATTTCTGAGGTGGAGACAGACAGACTGAGAATAGAATCACAGTATTAGGAGTATTAGTACAGGCAATGTGTGGAAAAAAATGAGAAAGAGAAACCATTTCCTAGAATAAAGCTATGATATTATAAACAGAGGTAAATGCAATCAGGTCAGATTGAAAAAAAATAAAATCCGTTGAGAGGTTAATTTCTTTTTTATTGCAATGACCCTGGAGCTGAGTTTCCTACTCCTTTGTTTCTCATCTTAATTTCAGCAGTATCTTCTTGGCTGTTCACTGTGGGTATTTAATTGAACAAAACATAGCTGAGGTGTGAGGTATTTATTTGTGACAGGAATCTATCCATTATGAATTATGTCTTAATAGGATGGTGTTTCATATCTGATAATACAAGCTTTTTACACAAGAGGAGCTATGGAAAAGTGCAGGCTACATCGTGGACTCTTCCAAAATAAGCTAGGTCAGATGCATTAATAGAGAGTTCTAGAAATAGATATAGTTTAAATAAAGCATTCACCTGACAACCAATGGATAGAATACAAACTAACATACATTCACTTCTCGCATATCGACATGGTTAGGTTCCAAAGACCAGGTCATCATGAAAAAATAGGCATTATGTGAAAATGGAGGATGACCACATCAGATCACAAAATGGAGGATGACTACATCATTACATAACTTCCAAACCCCTGAGAATCATGGCCCAGCCAAAGTGACACATAACCATCACAGTCAGCATTACTCTCACCTCGCACCTCAGCGTTTGATACTGCCAGATGTATACCGTTCATGTGCAAAATAGACAGTGGATTTTTTAAAATTTTGCTTTAGGTAAAGGTTTACAGAGCAAATTAATTTCCTCTTCAATAGTTTATACACAAATTGTTCCATGATGTTGTTTACAGTCCCCACAATGTGTCAGCACTCTCGCATTACCACCCTGTGTTCCCCATTCCCATTTGTCTGGTTTTCCTGTCCCTTCCTGCCTTCTCATCTTTGCTTTTGGGCAGATGTTGCCCTTTTGGTCTTATGTAGATGATTGTTTTAAGGAGGACTTTCCTCACGGGCCGTTATTGTTTATTTTATAGGCCTTCGTATTATTTGGCTGAAATATGATCTCCAGGAATGGCTTCAGTTCTAAGTTAGAAGGATGTCTAAGGGCTATAGTCTCCGGGGTTCCTCCAGTCTCTCTCAGACCAGTAAATAGGAACGGATTACCCAATAAGCAAAATATCCGCAGGCTTGCTTGTGCCTACTTACTAATCTGTAGTGCACAATTTTCCCTGTTGTGAAATTGTGCACTACAGGTTAGTAAGTAAATACAAATAAGCCCATGCATACCTTGCTTACTGTAAGCCCGTGCATAACTTGCTTACTGGTTAATCTGCCCTGGCCAGTAAATCTGGGTTTTTCTTTTTATGAATTTGAAGTTTTATATATTTTTTCCCCTGCTCTAACCGGGACTTTCTATTGTGATCTTGGTCGGAGGAGTCGGTAGTGGTACCCGGGCACCATCTAGTTCTTGTCTCAGGCTGGTGGAGGCTACGGTTCCTGTGGTCCATTAGTCCTCTGGACTAATTGTTTCCTTGAATCTTTAGTTTTCTTCACTCTCTTTTGCTCCAGATGGAAAGAGACCATAAGCTGTATCTTAGATGGCCACTTGCAAGCTTTCAAGACCCCAGACGCTACTAACCAAAGTAGGATGTAGAATGTTGTCTCTATGAACTGTGTTATGCCAGTTGATCTAGATGTCCTCCTAGATGATGGGCCTTAGCCTTCAAGCCCAGTAACTGAGTCCCACGAGGTGTTTGGATATGTCTAGACTATTTCCATTACTGTGCCTGCTATGTGCTCTATTATATATATGAGTATACATGCAGCACATGCAAATAGGTACATAGTAATAGCCACAGCTAAAACTATATATGCACATGGGTGTACACCTATATGCCCTCCCACACCTATTCAGTATACATATCTACCTATTTATCCACTTATAAATTATTTTTGTTATAACTGTTGTTGCTAGATTGTGTATGTTAATTGTATTTACCTTCATTGCCTTTTACGCTTACGTGCCTCTTGTTGTTTTCCCTTACCTTGGTTGTGCTGACTTCCCCCCATTAAGTTGTGCTGACTTCCCACAATGTTGTGCTGACTTCCCCCAAGAATTTTTACTATTGTAAATGGGAAATGTCAGATAACGAGATAGTTGATAAGTGAGTAGTTTTATTTTTATTATATTTTACTATTATATATACTAAATAAAAATAATGCTGATTTGGATTCTATCCATTGATTGTCACATTAATGTTTATTGTATTTTAATATTATACATAGTCTACCACTTGTCTGTCAGTTTGTCTTATTGTAGTGGCTTGCATGTTGTTGTGATGCTAGAAGCTATGCCACGGTATTTCAAATATCAGCAGGGTCACCCATGGTGGACAGGTTTCAGTGGAGTTTCCAGGCTAAGACTCACTAGGAAGAAGGACCTGATGATCTACCTTGGAAAAAGATTGGCCAGTAAAAACCTCATGGATAACAGTGGAACATTGTCTGATATAGCGCTGGAAGCTGAGACCCTCAGGTTGGAAAGCACTCAAAATGTGACTAGGAAAGAGCTGTCTCCTCAAAGTAGAGTCGACCTTAATGATGTGGTTGGAGTAAAGTTTCCAAGACCTTCATTTGCTCATGTGGCGAAACTTAAATGAGAAGGAACAGCTGCAGATATCCATGAGTAATTGGAATGTGGACTGTACGAAGTATGAATCAAGGAAAATTGGAAGTCATCGAAATGAAATGTATAAACATCCTAGGCATTAGTGAGCTGAAATGGACTTGTATTGGCCATTATGAATAGGACCAGACAATGACAAATTGAAGAGGAATGGTGATGCATTCATCGTCAAAAAGAACATTTCAATATGTATCCTGAAGGACAATGCTGTCAGTAATAGGAAAACATCCATGTGCCTACAAAGAAGACGAGTTAATACAACTATCATTCAAATTTATGCACCAGAAACTTATACCAAAGTTAAAGAAACTGAAGATTTTTACCAACGTCTGTAGTCTGAGATTGATCAAACATATGATCAAGATGCATGGCCCCTGCGCAAGGATGTCACGCAAATTCATGAAGCGTTCCACATTTTTTTTCATCTTTCTTTAAAAAAAAGAATTTTTTATTGTATTTTCGGTGAAGGTTTACAGAACAAATAGTTTCTCATTAAACAGTCAGTACACATATTGATTTATGACATTGGTTAACAACCCCACGACATGTGAACACTCTCCCATCTCCACCTTTTTTTTTTGGTGAAAATGTACATAGCCAAAGATACACCATTTCAAAAATTTTTACATACACAATTCAGTGACATCGATTACGTTCTTCCAGTTGTGCTGCTATTCTCACTTTAGATGAAAGTTTACAGAACAAAATAGTTTCTCATTAAACAGTTAGTACACATGTTGCCCTATGACAGTAGTTAACAACCCCACTACACGTCAACGCTGTCCTTACTCAAACCTGGGTTCCCTATCACCAGCTTTCCCGTCCCCTTCTGCCTTCTAGTCCTTGTCTCTGGACTGCTGTGCCTCATTAGTCTCATTTTGTTTTATGGGGCTGTCCAATCCCTGGGTGAACAGTGCTCCTCGGTAGTGACTTCATCACTGAGCTAAAAGAGTGTCTGGGGGTCATACTTTCCGGGTTTGTCCAGTCTCTGTCAGGCCAGTAAATCTGGTCTTTTTTGTGTGTGTGTTAGAATTTTGTTCTACATCTTTCTCCAGCTCTGTTCAGAACACACTGTTGTGATCCTGGTCAGAGCAGTCAGTGGTTGTAGGCAGCCATCATCTAGCTGTACTGGACACAGTCTGGTGGAGGTCTTGGTAGCTGTGGTCCGGTAGTCCTTAGGACTAATCTTTTCCTTGTATCCTGTTCTCTTCATTCTCCCTTGCTCACTAAGGGGTGACACCAGTGGAATAACTTAGATAGCTGCTCACAGGCTTTTAAGACACCAGATGCTACTCACCAAGGTAGAATATGGAACATTGTCTTTATAAACTGTGTTATGCCAATTGAGCTAGATGTTCCCTGAGACCATGGTCCCCACAGCCCTCCACCCAGCAATTCAGTCCCTCAGAGAGTTTGGATGTGACTGTGGAGCTTCCATGACCTTTCCTTGTACAAGTTGTGCTGGCTTCCCCAGTATTGTGTACTGTCTTACCCTTCCCCAAAGTTACCACTTATCTATTGTCTATTTAGTTCCACCCCAACCCCTCTCAACCCTCATAACCAACAACGATTGTTTATTTTTCTGAGTAAACTTTTATATGAGTTTTTAGTAGAGGTCTCATACAATATTTGTCCTTTTGTGATTAACTCATTTCACTCAGCATAATGTCCTCCAGTTTCATCCATGTTATGAGATACTTCACAAATTCATCATTGTTCTTTATCGTTGCGTAGTACTCCGTTGAGTGTATCTACCATAGTTTGTTTATCCATTCATCTGTTGATGGGCATCTAGGTTGTTTCCATCTTGTTGCTATTGTGAACAATGCTGCCATGAACATAGGTGTGCATATATCTATTCGTGTGATGACTCTTATTTCTCTAGGATATATTCCTAGGAAAGGGATTGCTGGATCCTATGGTACTTCTATTTCTGGCTTTCTAAGGAAGTGCCATATCATTTTCCAAAATGGTTGTAACATTATGCATTCCCACCAGCAGTGCGTAAGTGTTTCGATCTCCCCGCAGCCCCTCCAACATCTGTTATTTCCAGTGTTTTTGATTCGTGCCAGTAATGCCAGGGTGAGATGGTATCTCATTATGGTTTTAATTTGCATTTCTCTAATTGCTAGTGAACACGAGCATTTCCTCATGTGTCTGTTGGCCGCTTGAATGTCTTCTTCGGTGAAGTGTCTTTTCATTTCCTTTGCCCATTTTTTAATAGGATTGTTTGTCTTTTTGTTGTAGAGGTGTTGGATTTTCGTGTAGATTATGGAGATTAGACCTTTGTCTGACTTGTACTGTCGAAAAATATTTTCCCAGTCTGTAGGTTCTCTTTTTACTCTTTTGGTGAAGTCTGTTGAACAGCATAGGTGTTTGATTTTTAGAAGATCCCAGTTATCTAGCTTATATTCTGGGGTTTGTGTGTTGATGGTTATGGTTTGTATCCTGTTAATGCCATGTATTAGGGCCTGTAGCGTTGGTCCTATTTTCTCTTCTATGAACTTTATAGTTTTAGGCTTTATATTTAGGTCTTTGATCGATTTTGAAGTAGTTTTTGTGTATGGTGTGAGGTATGGGTCTTGTTTCATTTTTTTGCAGATGGATATCCAGTTTTGCCAGCACCATTTGTTAAAATGACTGTCTTTTCCACATTTGATGGATTTGGGGCCCTTGTCGAAGATCAGGTGACTGTAGGCAGATGGATTTATATCTGAGTTCTTAATTCTGTTCCATTGGTCAGTGTATCTTTCGTTGTACCAGTATCAGGCTGTTTTGACTACTGTAGCTGTATAGTAGGTTCTGAGGTCAGGTAGTGTGAGTCCTCCAACTTTATTCTTCTTCAGTAGTGCTTTACTTATTCGGGGCTTCTTCTCTTTCCACATAAAGTTAATGATTAGTTTTTCCATCTCTTTGAAGAATGTTGTTGGTATTTGGAT
>NW_004443991.1:15458710-15466054 GCF_000243295.1 Trichechus manatus latirostris
AGGGCTTCTTTTGCTGCTCTCTTTCTATTTGTTCAAGTTGTAAGGTTAATGTTTTGATTTTGACCCTTTCTTCTTTTTGGATGTGTGCATTTATAGGTATAAATTGACCTCTGAGCACTGCTTTTGCTGTGTCCCAAAGGTTCCGGTAGACTATGTTTTCATTCTTATTTGACTGTTTGAATTTTTCATTCCTTCCTTGATTTCTTCTATAATCCAATAGTTTTTGAGCAAGGTGTTGTTCAGTTTCCATAGGTTTGATGTTTTTTTCCTTGCTTTTTCTTGTATTGATTTCTGCTTTTATGGCTTTACGGTCAGAAAAGATGCTCTGTAATATTTCGATGTTTTCAATTCTTTTAAGCCTTGATTTGTGGCCTAATATGTCATCTATTCTGAAGAATGTTCCATGAACATAGGAAAAGAAAGTATACTTGGCTGCTCTTGTGTGGAGTGTTCTGTATATGTCTGTGAGATCAAGTTGGTTGATTGTAGCATCTAGATCTTCTATATCTTTATCAAACTTTTTTCTAGATGTTCTGGCCTTCATTGGAAGTGTTGTGTTGAAGTCTCCTACTGCTATTGTGGAGCTGTCTATTTCTCTTTTCAGTACTGTTAAAGTTTGTTTTATGTATTTTGGAGCCCTCTTGTTGGGTAGGTAAATATTTATTATGGTTATGTCCTCCTGGTGTATTAACTGTTCAATCATTATATAGTGTCCTTCCTTATCCTTTGTGGTGGATTTTGGTTTAAAGTCTATTTTATCAGAGACTAACATTGCCACTCCTGCTCTTTTTTGAATGTTGTTTGCTGGATATATTTTTTTTCCATCCTTTGAGTTTTGGTTTGTTTGTGTCTTTGAAAAGTGTCTCTCTTGCAGGCAGCATATAGAAGGATTGTGTTTTTTTAATCTATTCTGCCACTCTCTGTCTCTTCATTGGTGCATTTAGTCCATTTACATTCAGTGTAATTATTGATAGGTATGAGTTTAGTGCTGTCATTTTGATGTATTTTTTTGTAGTGTTGACAGTTTCTTTGTTCCGTTTAATTTTCTGTGCTGAGTCCTTTTTCTTTAGGTATTCTCTTTTCATCGTTTTCTGTGTTGTTGATTTTGTGTTTGCAGATTCTTTATGTTTTTCTTCTTTTTTATTTTGTTGTGTAGATTTGGTAGTTTCCTTTGTGGTCACCTTAAAATTTACCTCTATTTTTCTAAGTTTAAAGCAATCTTTTATTTCTTGATATCACCTGAAGTTCCTCTCCATATGAAAGTTTTATAACTACACTATTTAGTAGAAGTTTTCTTTTTTTAAAACCTATATTCCTCTTCTATGCACGTTCTCATTTATTTTTTGTTCATGTTTGAAAGAAAATATATATAAAATGTAACTTGTCAGAAAAACCTTAAATATTATTGAATTAAATTAATAGCTAAAAATTTTTGCTGTATTTGAATTGATTTAGCCGATGAAATTTCATTTAGCTATCACATATCCTGAGATATTCTCATTACAACTACCCAGGAAAATGGCTCAGACTGGTAGCCAAACTTTCCCTAAAATGTGACCAAAAATTTGCTATTATTCATTCAATACCAAGTTTATAGTCCTCAAATACTGGTGGTAGTATTATTGTGGAAACCCTGGTGGTGTAGTGGTTAAGAGCTATGGCTGCTAACCAAAAGGTCAACAGTTGAAATCCACCAGGCGCTCGTTGGAAACCCGATGAGGCTGTTCTACTCTGTCTTATGGGGTTGCTATGAGTCGGAATTTACTCAATTGCGACAGGTTTGGTTTTTTTTGGTTTTTAGTATTATTGTTGGATGTGATAGCTAGCAGTAATAGTAGGAAGAGATGCTGTTATTGTATTTAGCCAGAGACACAGAAGCATCGGTATTTTCTCCCAGTAGCAACCCCTTACTGTGATATTTCTGAAGGAGGTATATCCATTCATATAATCAACACGAATTTATGGAGCAAGTAATATTTGCCCCATTCTTGGAATACAGTAAAGAACAAATCAGGTGCTACTTTCATGGAACTAACACTCTACTTGAAGTTACAGACCATAAACAAATATATCAAATAAATATTTAATATATTAGATGGCAACAAGTGTTGCAATGAAAAATAAACTCAATTAAGGGGCTAGAAACTGACTGGGATATAGGTGGGCAGGAAAAGGTACTGCTTTATATAAGGTAGTCACATTAGGAAAGACCTCTTGTGAAGGTGACAGTGGGGCATACAACAGAAAATGAAGTATAGAAAGAAGCCATGGGAATAAAGCAGGTGGGAGTGGGGAGGAGGATAAGTGAGTGAGGTGGGGTTTGAAGAAGATAGGTGGCCAGGGACCAGATCATTAAGGGCCTTGTGAAACAAGACAAATCCTTTGGAGTTTATTCTAAGTGAGATGGAAGCCATTAAAATGTTTAGAGAAGAAGCATGACATGGATTTTAAAATAATCACATTGGCTGCTGTATCAGCAGCAAAATTGGAAGGAAGTATATCAGTTAGGAAACTATTATAATAGTCTAGGAAAGAGATGATGGAGACTTGGATTAAGGTGGTAAAGATAGATGGGATGAAGAGTGGTAAAATTTTCTATATATTTAAATGTAAAGCCAAGAGAGCATATGTATGGATTAGCTATGGGGTATGAAAGAAAGAGAGGAATCAAGGTTATTGAGGCTTGAGCACCAGAAAAATGAAAGCTTAGTAGAGAATACACTTTTTATAGCAGCAAGAGAAGGTCTTTTTTATTAGTTGGAACTTTGACTTCTTAGAGAAAGTCACATCAGCTGAAGGAGAATTTAACAGGAAAAGAAAATAATTGGCGAGAGAGGATAGTGCTCAGGAAGAGTAAGAGTCATTCCTATAAGAGCAGGCTGCAAGAGATTTGCAGGGCATCTGTGGAAGCCAGAGACAATCATCATAGGGCCGCTTCATGAGGCCTACTGGACAGCAGACCCCTTAGCATCAGGATCCTCAGATGCAGGCCTGAGTTGGGGATAAAGAAAGTAGACACAGGGAAATGGAGATGAGAAAAATGGAAAGTACCATATAATTGATAGAACCTGGGAATAACCATAAACTATCTCTAGGAGAACCCTTAGAAATAACAGGGAAATTTTGCAGGGGGATGGAGGTTCTGGTCATTGCAGATGTGGTCATGAGCCATCAAAACATGAGATAAAGTTAAATACCTATTTTTTCAAATAGAGTGTGGCTAATCCAGGATTTCTTACAAGTTTGTTTTGTTTTATATATTTCACAGATTGGAAATTGCTTCTATTACTGCCATTTTTCATTAGTGGAGTATGTTTTAGAATTATTTTTCTATGTCATGATATAGAAAATAAGAGCTCTAAAATGGCACAAAATAGCACTTAAAATATCTAAAACCTTTCTTTCTAATATGCTTTTATCAATAGAATATATAAACAACCATCAATATATGTATTTCAACTCTAATAAGAAACAAATCAGATTTATTTGTGATTTTACTTATTTTTAGTATTTCTTACACAAGTTATTTTTGATCTTTTAGGATCCAATCTGTAAAGGTAGTCTACCAACCGCATCATTTGAAATAAGTATGTTCTAAGATATGTTATATATTTATGTGTGCAGTATACATACTGCATGCTGCAAATTGTATTTTAAATCACCACAAGTATGGTAAAGGAGAGACAAAAATCTTTTTATATCATACCTATGAAAAGAAACACCTTTTCTCTGAGTATACAGAATTGACTGTCAGTAAGAGCTGTTGATTATTTATCTAATAGAAAAGATGCATTTTGACTTCTGTGATGTACACAGGTGTTTTTTTCTCAATTATTCTCGCCATTTCACCCATCATACCAAAAGCTACCTCAGAGATAAGAAACAATGACCACTTTCTTCCAGGAACAAAGTGAGAATTATTTTGCTTCACGACATAATTTTTATTTCACAGTTCTGAAAGCCTTGTTGGTGTGGATGAGTTATTTCTTAAAATCTTCTTCACACCAAAGTTAGAGTGAAAAAAGAGGGAAATAAAAACCATCAATATAGCACTATTTTCATATTTTAAAGGAGTGCTGAAGGGAAATGAAGATTCAAATGTTCAGGAGCATTTTTAAGGTCATAACTGGGGAAATCTCAAACGGAAGACTGAGCTTCTGGTTTAATTCCCTTTGATAAGAAAAATTGAACTATACGAGTTAGGTGAGGGAATATAGATGACTTATTACAAAGCCATACTCTAGAGCAACTATTTGACAATTAGGAACCACAATATATTAAAAACAATTGCTTAAGTATTTTTCCTGGATGATATGCTGGTGAGCTTGTGATTGTGAAAAGGAACAAAAAGAACTATTTTTACAAAATCTATAATTAACCCAGGGACTTTCCACTGAATTTGTAGCTTAGCAGGGATTCTGAATGGATTTAAAAGGTAGGCAAATGTAGATATTGAATTTTCACAAATAACTTTCTGGGACTGCTATCAACATGAAATAGGGATTTCAGTTCTCCTCCTTTCCAAATACTAGCCCTGCTTCTCAGACATGAGAAGAAGTTCAATGAGGCACAAGTAAAAGATAACTTGAGTGAAAACTGCAGTGTAATCTTTGTTATAGTAGGGGGGTTGCTAGTCTTGTTCATCACTATTTCTCTAACACCTACCACAGTGTCTGGTACATGATAGGGGCTCAACAAAAATATTCAATACATGATTGAGCCATTTGGGTATACTGTACACTGTTGGAGCATGGCTGCTAACAGCAAGCTATATGACAAATACATCCCTAATGTATGGATTGGAGTAGCTTTTTTCAGGGTCAATTGAAGAACTTCCTGTGATCTCATTTGGAAGGGTAAAACTAATTTCAGGAATAAATATCTACAGTTTAAATCTTTGAATCTGTAGTATGCAGTGTTGGTGCCCCACCCATAGCCTCCTGCGTTTTTACTATTGTAGTGCCCTCTAGTATCCAGCTGCCAGTATCTTCATCTATTTGCCAGAGGACTTGCTGGTGAAGCAAAGGCTGGCATCATGGATATGTGGCCAGTTGCACTCATACAAGGTCCTGCGCTCAGAAGGGGTCCTCACATTTGGGGTTTAATTCTCTGTGGTTGCCATATTGAAATTCTTAATAAGATTATCTTTTAATTTGTGTTCTGTAAGTGAAGTCCAATGGGAAAATAGAACATGTACAGGACGGAGCACTGCCTCCTCATCTTTCCAGGAAAGGTTCTTGGCCGACCACTTCCTTGCTTCATCTCAGAGACTGCTGCCACCCTCTGTCTCTAGCATGGAAAGGGTCAGCATCAGGTACATACATGCCATACATGTGCCCAGGTACTGGTAAGGACAGCATCTCAGGCCACCTATGAGGATCTGCACTTTCCCCACCAGGATTCCTGTGCAAGAAGAAGCATGACACTAAATAGTAAATAAAAAAAAAAACAGCATGAAATGGAAACAAAGTTTTTCCTGCTTTTTAAAGAAGTAGCCCCATATTTTCATTTTGCAATAGGCCCTGCAAATCATGTAGCTGGCCCTGGGTGGAACCCTCTCTTCTCATAGGCATGGCAAATGAGCAGTGCCAGAGAATTTACCCTCACTCCCTATCCCACCCTTAATGAATGACTGATTGTTGGAGTTGGTGAGAGAATTCTGAGGTGCATGTTCTGCACTAACTCTGGAGTTCTCCAGCAGAATGACACTCCATTTATCGTTAGTGGTAATTTGTTCTAACTTCTCTATCCCACTTCCTGACTTCCCTACTTGTGTTTCCTGAGATCACCTCCCAAATAAGCCACGTGGACTTGACCTTCTACTCTACCAAACATGATGTTCTTCTCCCGGGACTGGTCCCTCCTGATAACATGTCCAAAATATGTTCAATCTGTATGCTGAGCAAATAATCCAAGAGCATTCTTGCTGTATCTCCAAGATAGATTTGTCTGTTTTTCTGGCGGTCCATGGTATATTCAATATTCTTCGCCAACACCATAATTCAAAGGCATCAATTCTTCTTCAGACTTGCTTATTCACTGCCCAGCTTTCACATGCATATAAGGCCATTGAAAACACCATGGCTTGGGGAAGGTGCACTTTAGTCCTTAAAGTGACATCTTTGCTTTTTAACACTTTAAAGACATCTTTTGCCACGGATTTGCCCATGCAGAGCATCATTTGATTTCTTGACTGCTGCTTCCCTGAGCATTGATTGTGGCTCCAAGTAAATGAAATCCTTGACAACTTCAATATTTTCTCTGTTTATCATGATGTTGCTTATAAGTCCAGTTCCGAGAATTTTTGTTTTCTTTATGTTGAAGTGTAATCCATACTGAAGGCTGTAGTCTTTAATCTTCATCAATAAGTGCTTCAAGTCCTCTTCACTTTCAGCGAACAAGGTTGTACCATCTGCATATTGCAGGTTGTTAATGAGACTTCCTCTAATCCTGATGCCATGTTCTTCATATAGTCCAGCTTCTTGGATTATCTGCTCAGCATACAGACTGAATAAGTATGGTGAAAGGATACAACCCTGATGCACACCTTTCCTGACTTTAAACCATGGAGTATCCCCTTGTTCTGTTCGAACAACTGCCTCTTGGTCTAAGGTTCCTCATGAGCACAATTAAGTGTTCTAGAATTCCCATTCTTTGCAATGTTATCCATAATTTGTTATGCTCTAACACAGTCGAATGTCTTTGCATAGTAAATGAAACACAGGTAAACATCTTTCTGGTATTCTCTGCTTTCAGCCAAGATCCATCAGACATCAGCAATGATGTCCCTCCTTTCACGTCCTCTTCTGAGTCTGGCTTGAATTTCTGACAGTTCTCTATTGATGCACTGCTACAACCACTTTTGAATGATCTTCACCAAAATTTTACTTGCTTGCGATATTACTGATATTGTTCCATAACTTCTGCATTCTGTTGGATCACCTTTCTTTGGAATGGGTACAAATACGGATCTGTTACAGTCAGTTGGCCAGGTAGATTTTTCTAAACTTCTTGGCATAGACAAGTGAGCGCTTCCAGCGCTGCATCCATTTACTGAAACATCTCATTTGGTATTCTGTCAATTCCTGGAGCCTTGTTTTTCGCCAATGCTTTCAGTGCAGCTTGGACCTCTTCCTTCAGTACTATCAGTTTTTAATCACATGGTACCTCCTGTAATGATTGAATGTCCACCAATTCTTTTTGGTACAATGACTATGTGCATTCCTTCCATCTTCTTTTTTTTTTTTTAATTGTACTTCAGGTGAAGGCTTACAAAACAAATAGTTTCTCATGAAACAGTAGTACACATGTTGTTTTATGACATTGGTTAACAACCCCACAACA
>NW_004443991.1:15473312-15519607 GCF_000243295.1 Trichechus manatus latirostris
AGAAAACGAAACAAATTTAAAAAAAAGAAGAACAAGAAAGGCCCCCCAAAAAACAGAAAAAAAAGAAAAAGAAATGCTCTCAGGGATCCCTCTGCACGTCTGTGCAAGCCGAGGGGGAAGTCTCCTTGCCACGGAGGACTGCCTTGCCAGAAAGGGCTCCCAACTCAAGAAAAGGAAAAGAAAACAAACAAACAATTGAAAACAAACAAACGAACAAGAGCCCCGGGATCCCACGAGTGCGGCAGCCCAGACTGGGAAGCAGCTTCACACTCGAACGGAGCTCCACAGCCCCTCAGGAAGAAGCAAAGATGGTGCACGGATCCTGGTATTTGAGCGAAAGGAGGGGGAGGTGGTGAGAGGTAAGGAAGAAATCAAAAGAAGCAGAGAAAAAAGCAACACCAGCAGCCAACAAATGGCAGTCAGAGAGCCGGCCGGTTTGGGTGTGTGGAATCCAAGCAGCTGGTGTTTCCCAGGCAAGAGATTGTGGCTGTGGGAAGCGGAGGAGGCCAAGTGGGGGTGAAGAAGTGTGGGGGGTGGGAAAACGTATATCACAAATTACCGGTTGTTTTTGTCTCCCGCTGGACGCTCTGTGAAGCTGCTTTCTTGTACCCCGTTTGCTGGTCTCCAATAGGAGTCCAAGATGGCGGATCTGCGCTCCGTTAGCTGGTAGGGGACCTCTGCATGAATCTCTCCTTGTTCTCCGTTCTCTGTCAGTTTTCTCCTTTCGGTGCTTGGCTGAGTTCTTTATCTCTTCATTTTATGTTTTAGGGTTTCTGGATTGTTGTATTCTCTGTTCAGCTCAGTTTTTTGGATCTTTGCTGTGGAGGGACGGCATGGTACTTCTGCCTAGAGCGCCATTTTGCCAGAACTCACCTTCCATCTTCTTTTGATGCTTCCTGCATCGTTCAGTATTTTCCCTGTAGAATCCTTCCATATTGCAACTGGAGCCTTGAATTTTTTCTTCAATTCTTTCAGCTTGAGAAATGCCAAGCGTGTTCTTCCCTTTTGGGTTTCTAACTCAAGGTCTTTGCATATTTCATTATAATACTTTCCTTTGTCTTCTCGAGCTGTCCATTGAAATCTTTTGTTCAGTTCTTTTACTTCATCATTTTTTCCTTTTGCTTTAGCTACTCTATGTTCAAGAGCAACTATACCTAGAAATAAAAATATAAAATGAAATAATTTTCTATAGACTTCTGAATTCTGCTATGGAGGTGTTTGGTTTTGTTGAATATGACCCTCAAATCACAAAAAGCCTACAAAATGTATTTCTGATCCTTTGTTCTGGAAAACAAATACGTTCAACTGAATCTGAAAATGTCATTTCCACATTTCTTTTCAGATTTGCGAAAGAAATTGGAAATGGTGTAAAGGGGTAGACAGTTAAGGGATTTTTTTTAACCAAACTATGTTTTATACTTAGTTTTTTAAAGTATTTTTCATTTTATTGTTGTACTTTAAGTGAAAATTTACAATTCAAGTTAGTCTTTCATACAAAAATTTGTACCTATATTGTTATGTGACCCTAGTTGCTTTCCCTATACTGTGACAGCACACTCTTCCTTTCCACCCCTGATTTCCTGTGTCCATTCAGCCAGCTCCTGACCCTTTCTGCCTTCTCATCTCACCTCCAGAAAGGAGTTGCCCATTTAGTCTCGCATATCTACTTGAACTAAGAAGCACACTCTTCACTTTATGTCCCACAGTCCAGTCTAATCTTTGTCTGAAGAGTTGGCCTCGGGAATGGTTTTAGTTCTGGGTTGACAGAGAGTCCAGGGGCTATGCTTTCTGGGGTTCCTCCAGTCTCAGTGAAGCCATTAAGTCTAATCTTTTTACTAGAATTTGAGTTCTGCACCCCACTTTTCTCATGCACCATCAGGGACTCTCTATTGTGTTCCCTGTCAGGGTGGTCATTGGTGGTAGCCAGGCACCATCTAGTTCTTCTGGTCTCAGAATGATGGAGTTTCTGGTTTATGTGGCCCTTTCTGTCTCTTGGGCTAATACTTTCCTTGTGTCTTTGGTGTTCTTCATTCTTCTTTACTCCAGGTAAGTTCGGACCAGTTGATGCATCTTAGATGGCTGCTTGCTAGCTTTTAAGACCCCAGACACCACTCACCAACATAGGATGCAGAACATTTTCTTAATAAACTTTGTTATGCCAATTGACCTGATGTCCCCTGAAAGCATGATCCCCAGGCCCCACCCCTGCTACTCTGTCCCTCGAAGTGTTTGGTTGTATTCAGGAAACTTCTTAGCTTTGGTTTTGTCCAGTTTTGCTGACTTCCCCTGTAGTGTGTGCTGTCCTTCCCTTCACCTAAGATAATTCTTGTCTACTATCTGGTTAGTGAACTCCTGTCTCCCTCCCTCCCCACCCTCGTAACTATCAAAGAATGTTTTCTTCTGTGTTTAAACTGTTTCTTGAGTTCTTAGAATAGTGGTCTTATACAATATTTGTCCTTTTGCAACTGACTAAATTCATTCAGCATAATGCCTTCCGGATTCCTCCATGTTATCAGATGTTTCACGGATTCATCATTGTTCTTTATCACTGCGTAGTATTCCATTGTGTGAATATACCATAATTCGTTTATCCATTTGTCCGTTCATGGGCACCCAGGTTGTTTCCATCTTTTTGCTATAGTAAACAGTGCTGCAAAGAACATGGGTGTGCATATATCTATTCGTGTGACAGCTCTTATTTCTCTAGGGTATACTCCAACGAGCAGGATTGCTGGATCGTATGGTACTTCTATTTCTAGCTTTTAAGGAAGCACCAAACCTATTTCAAAGTGGTTGTACCATTTTACATTCCCATCAACAATATATAAGTATTCCAGTCTCTCCACAATCTCTACAACATTTATTATTTTGTGTTTTTTGGATTAATGCTAGCCTTGTTGGGGTAAGATGGTATCTCATTGTAGTTTTGATTTGCATTTCTCTAATGGCTAATGATCGTGAGCATTTCCTAATGTGTCTGTTAGACACAAGAATGTCTTCTTTGATGAAGTGCCTGTTCACATCCTTTGCCCATTTATTAATTGGGTTTTTATCTTTTTGTTGTTGAGGTTTTGCAGTATCTTGTAGATTTTAGAGATTAGACACTGATCGGATTTGTCGTAGTGGAAAAACTTTTTCCCAGTCTGTAGGTTGTCTTTTGACTCTTTTGGTGAAGTCTTTGAATGAGCATAGTGTTTGATTTTTAGGAGCTCCCAGTTATCTAGTTTCTCTTTTGGTGTTTTTGCATTGTTACTTATGATTCGTATTCTGTTTATGCCATGTATTAGGGCTCCTAGCATTGTCCCTATTTTTTCTTCCATGATCTGTATTGTTTTTGATTTTATATTTAGGTCTTTGATCCATTTTGAGTTAGTTTTTGTGCATGGTGTGAAGTATGGGTCTTGTCTCATTTTTTTGCAGATGGATGTCCAGTTATGCCGGCACCATTTTTTAGACTGTGTTTTCCCGAATTAGCAGATTTTGGGCCTTTGTCAAATATCAGCTGCTCATAAGTGGATGAATTTACATCTGGATTGTCAATTCTGGTTTGCTTTTTCAAGTTTTAAATCTTTATTTTAGAATTTTTTTATACAACAAAACTTGATTTTTTTTTTTGTTATTCTAATTTACATCCCTTGCACTGCTGATATGAAAGTACAAGAGAGATTAATGAAAGTGCTGTAAGGATCTTGGTCAAACATCCCATTTTGGGAATATATCAGAGAGAAAAAAATATCATGATGCTGAAAAATTAGAAATTAATTTTTACCTGCTCCCTTTTCCCTCTAATGATCCATAGGATCTTGGATAAAACTAGTTGCAGTCACTGATGGTCAGATCCCCCTCTCTTGCCATGTTTCAAACCTAACAAATACAGAATAAATAAAACCAAATTAGGCCTATGAGGGAAATCTAAGACCATCTCATAATGTAAGTACTGAATGCAAACCTCATCCCTTCTAGGAGTAACCCTGACAGCTAGGTGTCTTGACTTTGTCTGTTGTACCAACTCCTCTGATTCTTCAGTTCTAATCATCATCTCTCTCTGTTCTACTTTCTCTGTCCCAGTTCTTTGACCTGGTGAAAAGTTCATCCATTCATTCACTGGTTTTTTTTTTTTTTTTTAATTGATAACCTTCGATGGAGTATGTTGTTGGGTGCCATCGACTCGATCTTGACTCATAGCGACCTGATGTGACAGAGTAGAACTGCCCCAGAGCATTTTCTAGGCTGTGATCTTTAAGAGAGGAAATCACCAGGTCCTTCTCCCGCTGAGCTGCTGGGTGAGTCTGAACCGCCAACCTTTCAGTTAGCAGCCAAGTGTTTAACCACTGCACCACCAGGGCTCCTTGTGGGGTACAGTGATCTATAATTCAAGCGTAAATGTGGTCTGCAAAATGGCAGCATCTGTATTATCTGAGAGTTTGTTAGAAACGAAAATTCTTGGTCCTCACCCCCTGACCAAATGAATCAGAAGCTCTGGGTGTAGGACCTAGGGATCTATGTTTTGACTAGCTCTCCAAGTGATTCCTATGCACTTAATGTTTGAAAATCACCTGTCTGAGACTGGAATGGGGTCCAAGAATTTGAATTTCTAGTAAGTTTTCAGGTGATTTTAATGCTTCCAGTCTTGAAACCACACTTTGAGAATCGTTGGTCTAGAGGTTTAAGTTATTATTCTGGCTACCTAACAAAAGCCTGAGTCCAGATCTCCGTAAATGAGTTTTTACTTTCAACCTGTGATGGTCCAATCTAAACTCAGTTTTATGTTGATACTGTCAGGCCCAACTTGCCAATTCAAAGCTTTTTTTTTAAATTTAGTACCAATTTGAGGTAGCTGCCCGGTACACTGTTAGTATTCTCTCTCTCATCATCTTGTTTTTTTCAAGAGCTTTATCTGAACTGGGCAAGACTTAGAATTAGATTCTGTGGATTTAAACTTTGGGTCTATCACATTACTGTCTAACCCTGAGCAAGTCACTTAACATTTATGAAGCTTATTTGCTTATCTTTGAAACGGAGATTATATGGATTGGAAAAGATTATGTATTTGAAAGAAGCTAGCAACAAGGTCTGGCATATGCCATAGTAGGTACTCAATAAATTTTATTTAAAATTTTAGGTCACAGTACCCTTCTCTTTCTCTAACACTACCTAATACTAGGTAATAATATGAGATATGTTAAAATCAATAAATTTTTAAACCTTGTATATGCCTTCAGAGTGCATTGTTGTTACATTTAAAAGTTGATTTAACTTCAGTTGTTGTCTATATTCTATTCCTCTGTCTCTTTGGTGACCTCTAGGAATTGTAAAAATGCTAATTTTGTTTAGATTTTTAAAAATACCTAGAGTTAAAAAATCTGAAGCAGACTATAATAGAATGTCACAGTGGTAGTTCTAATAGTCAGCTGCCTATGTTTCCTTGTCATTTGATGTTAAATAAAAGTCATAGCTAAATGTACCTTAAAATTTGTCATTAGAAAAAAATAGCATCAACATTGACTAAACCTTTCATCCAAGCATTGGAAATCCCTTTACAGGCATTAGTTAATTAAATTTTATAAGACCTTCTTCAGGAAAGTAAAAATTAGAACACAGGGACTAGAATCACATAGGCTAGTTTAAGAAATAAGAGCTTATGCTATACCTTTCAGAGTAAACTGAACAGATCACAGCACAGCTGGTCTATTAATTTCTGTCATTTTAGTGACTGAAGTGAAACTCCAAATTGAAAATAGTTTTTAAGAAAATCATATTTGTGTAAAAGGTATACGTGGAAATTTCATTGTCCATTAATAACGTTTATTGGAACATAACCACATACATTTATTTACATATTGTCTATGGCTGCTATTGTACTATAACAGAAGAGTTGAGTTGTTGAGACAGATAACATGGCTCTCAAAGTTTAAAATATTTACTATCTAGACCATAACAGAAAAAGTTTGCTGATTCCTGCTTTAGACCACCAGCCCTGAATTCTTACCTCAACACTACCACCCAATAAGATCACCTTAGCACCCTCACATTGTTGCCCCTATAGCTGGAAACCCCCCATATGTCTGTCAGTTTGTTGTACTGTGGGGGCTTGTGTGTTGCTGTGATTCTGGAAGCTATGCCACCGATACACAAATACCTGCAGGGTCACCTATGCAGATAAGTTTCAGCTGAGCTTTCAGACTAAGACAGACTAGGAAGAAGGACATGGTGGTCTGCTTCTGAAAAAATTAGCCAGTGAAAATCTTATGAATAGCAGGGGAACATTGTCTGATATAGTGCCAGAAAATGAGCCCCTTAGGTTGGAAGTCACTCAAAAGATAACTAAGTAAGAGCTGCTTCCTCAAAGTAGAGTTGACCTGGATGGAGTGACATGGAGTAAAGCTTTCATGACCTTCATTTGCTGATGTAGCATGACTCGAAATGAGAAGAAACAGCTGCAAACATCTATTAATAATAGGAATCTGAAATGTATGAAGTATTAATCTAGGAAAAATTGGAAATCATCAGAAATGAAATGGAAAGTGTAAACATTGATATCCTAGGCATTAGTGAGCTGAAATGGACTGGTACTGGACATTTTGAATGGACAATCTTACGGTTTACTATGCCGGGAATGACAAATTGAAGAGAAATGGCATTGTATTCATCGTCAGAAAGAACATTTCAAATCTATCCTGAAGTACAGTGCTTTCAGTGATAGAATATCCATATGCCTACAAGGAAGACCAGTTAAGACAACTATTATTCAAATTTACACACCAACCACTAAGGCCAAAGATGAAGAAATTGAAGATGTTTACCAACTTCTGCAGTCTGAAATTGATCAAACATGCAGTCAAGATGCATTAATAATTACTAGTGATTGGAATGTGAAAGATGGAAGCAAAGACAAAGGATTAGTATTTGGAAAATATGGCCTTGGTGATAGAAACGATGCCACAGATTGCATGATATAATTTTGCAAGACCAACAACTTCTTCATTGCAAATACATTTTTCAACAACATAAATGGCGACTATACACTTGGACCTCGCCTGATGGAATACACAGAAATCAAATCGACTACATCTGTGGAAAGAGACAATGAAAAAACTCAATATCAGCAGTCAGAACAACGCCAGGGGCTGACTGTGGAACAGACCATCAATTTCTCATATGCAAGTTCAAGTTAAGTTGAAGAAAACTAGAAAAGTCCATGAGAGCGAAAGTACAACCTTGAGTATATCCCACCTGAATTTAGAGACCATTTCAAGAATAGGTTTGACACATTGAACACTAATGACCGAAGACCAGATGAGTTGAGGAACAACATCAAGGATATCATACATGAAAAAAGCAAAAAGTCATTAAAAAGGCAGGAAAGAAAGAAAAGACCAAAATGGATATCTGAAGAGACTCTGAAACTTGCTCTTGAATGTCGAGTAGCTAAAGCAAATGGAAGAAATGAAGGAAAAGAGCTGAACAGAATATTTCAAAGGGTGACTCAAGAAGACAAAGTAAAGTATTATAATGCCATGTGCAAAGACCAGGAGTTAGAAAACCAAAAGTGAAGAACATCCTTGGCATTTCTCAAGCTGAAAGAACTGAAGAAAAAATTCAAGCCTCCAGTTGCAATATTGAAGGATTCTGCAGGGAGAATACTGAATGATGCAGAAAGCATCAAAAGAAGATGGAAGGAATACACAGTCACTGTACCAAAAAGAACTGGTGGACATTTACTCATTTCAGGAAGCAGCATACGATCAGGAACCGATGGTACTGAAGAAAGAGGCCCAAGCTGTACTGAAAGCATTGGTGAAAAACAAAGTTCCAGGAATTGATAGAATACCAATTGAGATGTTTCAGTAAACGGATGCAGCGGTGGAAGAGCTCACTTGTCTATGCCAAGAAATTTGGAAAAAGCTACCTGGCCAGCCAACTGGAATAGATCTATATTTATGCCTATTCCAAAGAAAAGAGATCCAACCAAAAGTGGAAATTATGGAACAATATCATTAATATCACAAGCAAGTAAAATGTTGCTGAAGATCACTCAGAAGCAGTTGCAGCAGTACACTAACCAGGAACTGCCAGAAATTCAAGCCAGATTCAGAAGAGGATGTGGAACCAGGGATATCATTGCTGATGTCAGATGGATCCTGGCTGAAAGCAGAGAATACCACAAAAATGTTTATCTGTGCTTTATTGACTATGCGAAGGCATTTGACTATGTGGATCATAACAAATTATGGATAACTTGTGAAGCATGGGAATTCCAGAACATTTAATTGTGCTCATAAGGAACCTGCACATAGATCAAGAGGCAGTTGTTCCAACAGAACAAAGGGATACTGTGTAATTTAAAGTCAAGAAAGATGTGTGTCAGGGTTGTATCCTTGCATTTATTTATTCAATCTGTATGCTGGGCAAATAACCCAAGAAGCTGGACTATGCAAAGAAGAATGAGGCATCAGGATTGCAAGAAGACTCACTAACAATCTGTTATGCAGATGACACAAACTTGCTTGTTGAAAGTGAAGCGGACTTGAAGCACTTACTGATGAAGATCAAAGACTACATCCTTCAGTATGGTTTACATCTCAACAAAAAGAAAACAAAAATCCTCACAACTGGATCAATAACCAGCATTATGATAAATGGAAAAAATATTGAAGTCATCAAGGATTTCATTTTACTTGGATCCACAATCAACACCCATGGAAGCAGCAGTCAAGAAATCAAACGATGCATTTCATGGGGGCAAATCCGCTGCAAGAGGTCTCTCTAAAGTATTAAAAACCCAAGATGTTACTTTGGGGACTACAGTGAGCCTGACCCAGGCCTTGGTGTTTTCAGTTGTCTTATATGTATGCAAAAGCTACATAATGAATAAGAAAGACCAAAGAAGAATTGATGCCTTCAGTTGTGGTGTTGGCAAAGAATATTGAATATACCATGGACTGCCAAAAGAATGAACAAATTTGTCTTGGAAGAAGTATAGCCAGAATGCTCCTTAGAAGCAAGGATGATGAGACTTCATCTTACATATTTTGAACATGTTATCAGGAGGGACCTGTCCCTGGAGGACAGCATGCTTGTTAAAGTAGAGGGTCAGCAAAAAAGAGGAAGACCCTCAACGAGATGGATTAACACAGTGGCTGTAACAATGGGCTCAAGCATAACAACGATTGTGAAGATGGCTCAGGACTGGGTAGTGTTTCGTTCTCTTGTACATAGGGTCGCTATGAGTCAGTACTGACTTGATGGCACCTAACAACAACAATAGTATATGGAAACACATTGTCCTGTACCACCTAGCATTCTATCGGTCCCCCCAGTTCTTTAATCCTCACCCATCTTCTGACATCTGCTGCTGTTGCTTTGTTGGCTCTGACCTCAGTTTCCCACCATAACCACTGCTCACATTTACCTCTGACATGACATCTGCTTCTGCTAATCAGAGGATAGAGACTAGTAGATCCTACTCAATTGTAAAATCCCACCCTACGAGGCTAATACTAGTGAGAATCTTTAAATTTTTTCTGGTTGCAGTATTGGAAAATTGGGTGCATTCCCTCACAGTGTTTATTTTCACTCTTATCCATTATATATCCATATATATGTGTGTATATGTATATATACACACATATGTGTGTGTACATATATTTATACATGTATGTGTGTGTGTGTGTGTGTGTGTGTGTGTGTGTGTGTGTGTATACCTAGCACTCTGCTAGGTAAGAGGGAGGAAAGAGAAGATAAAGAGAGGATGAGTTAATGAGGTCTAGACTTTCTGGAGCCAAGAAGAGTGATGAACTCCTGAAACTACTGCTGTGAGATAATCAGATAATCTTTGAACCTTGAACCAAAAATATCCCCTGAAATCTTCTTAAAACCAAACAATAGTTTAGCTTAAACTAGTAAAAGAGATCTGCCTTGAGCATTATGCTCTTTTAAGAATTGTCTATATGGGATCAAATTGACAACAGCAACTCTAAAGATTGGATGGGAACCTTAGAGGGCAGCGAGTTTGTGTTCATGAGGGAAGAACAACTCAGAAAAAGAGGATGAGAATGGTTGCAGAACTCAAAGAATGTAATCAGTGTCTCTAAATGTTACACACAGAAACTGTTAAATTGGTGTATGTTTTGCTGTTTATGTTCTCAACAAAATCAACAAATAAAATTTAAAGAAAAAAAGAAGAGAGGATGAGTTAGGGAAGAGGCAAGGGACAAAGGAAGTATAAGATATTGTCTTTGTCTTGAAGGAAGTTACATTCTGGTTAGTGAGATAAAACAATCTAAAAAGTATGTACCAGTCAGTTTTAGCGACAGGCTGTGAGGCACAGATAAAGTGACAGAAATAAAAAATAAATAATAAAAGTGGGATGGATGGGAGATTGAGAAATACTTTGTTGAGAAGATAGAAACCGAGCTACCTAGGCCCTAAAGGATGGCGTGGGTTTGAAGAGTATGTATTAAGGGACAGTAGAAAACTGAAGTAAGTAGGCATATTATTTTCCTAGGGCTACTATAACAAATTACCACACGCTTGGTGGCTTAAACAACAGAAATTTATTCTCTCACAGTTCTGGAGGCCAGAAGTCCAAAATAAAAGTATCAAGGGTTGGTTCCTTTTGGAGGCTCTGAGGGAGAATCTGTTCCATGCCTCTCTCCTAGCTTCTATTGGTTATGACAATCCATGACATTGTTTTTTTGTAGATACAGCACTACAGTCTCTGCCATCATCTTTACATGGTGGCCTTCTCTGTGTGTCCTCCTCTTCTGTCTCTTATGAGGACATGTGTCAGTGGGTTTAGGGCCCACCCAGTTAATCCACTAGGATCTCATTATAAGATCTTTAACTTAATTACATCTGCAAAGACCCTTTTTCCAAATAAGGTCCCAATTTACAAGTTCTAGGTAAACATATCTTTTGTGGGGGCACTGTTCAACCCACTACAGTAGATGAAATGGGCTCTGTGTTGTAGGGCCTTAGAACAAGGATCACAAATTGTGAGGGCTGCCCCCATCGCCAACTCCCCACTCTTCATTACTACTACTCTTACCCCTCTGCTAGAAAGTAACAACTTCCTCTGACTGAGCCAGTTAGGTAATGGCACTCTTTTCTCCAGCTATGTAGGCCTGTGCCTGAGCACAGACCCCAGCCTTCAGTCTCCACTTATACCCCCAGGGCGGGACACTCTCATGCGCAGCACAGCTTGGCCAAAAATACATTGCAGGCCTACAAACTGATGGATCCTCAGCTGCATCTTATGCTTAGATATATTTTGTTGGGGTCTCCCAGCGTTTTAAAAGGACTTACATTAACGTTTGACAGTGTACTCCACTGGCAAGGCTGTGGGGAAACAGGTACGCTAATACATTGTTGGTGGGAAAGCAAAACTCATACAATCTCTACGGAGAAGAGCTTGTCAAATTCTAGTGCAATTACATATACATTACCCTTTATCACAAAATTCCAATTCTAGACATCTATGTAACAATATAATAACAAAAATACAAACTGACTTATGCCCAAGGCTATTCTTTAAGATAATATTTATAATAGCAAAAACTGGAAATAACCAACACGTCCATTACTAGAAGACTGGCTAAAAAAACCAAGCAGAGGCAAAGTTTTTGTCTAAAAGGCCAGATAGTAAATAGTAGACTTTGCAGGCTGTGTAGTCTTTGTTGCAAATACTCAGCTCTGCAATTGTAGCATAGAAGTTGCCACAGACAAATGATCATGCCTGTGTTTCAATAAAACTAAATTTACGAACACGGAAATTTGAATTTTATGTAATTTTTACATGTCACAAAATACTACTCTTCCTTTGATTTTGTTTTCTACCACTTTAAAAACTAAAACTCATTCTTAGCTTGAAGTTTGTACAAAAATAGGTGACAGGCCAGATTAGGCCTTTAAGCTATGTTTTGCCAATTCCTAAAATAAACTGTGGTAGATTTCCACAATAAAACCTCATGCAGTTACACAAAAGAATGAGGAAAACATCTGTATACTGATATGGATCCAGAATATAGTCAGTGAAAAACACAAGGGGGAAATGGTGTTTACAATATGTTACTTTTTTGTAAGAAATCAAAGAAAAATATGGGTATATATAAACCACTTTTTATTTTCAAAAAGAAATGATGGAAGGTCAACCAAAAACTAACGAAAGCAGTTACTTATAAGGAGAGGAACGAAATGGAGTGGAATGGACAGGAATGGAAGCCAGACTTCTGTGACTGTAACTTGTAATACAGTTTTGACTTTGGGATGTGTAAAATGTTTACATAATTAACAAAAGTAAATCAAGAAGGAAAAAAATGATTTTGTCATTGCATTAGTCAGGATTCTCCAGAGAGAAATAGAACCAATAAGGTATATGTCTAGAGAAAGGTAAAGAGAGAGACTGGGAGAGAGAAAGAGAGAAAATGATTTAGTTTAAGACGTTGGCTCACGTGGTTGTGAGAGATAGGGCATGGGGGAGTCAAGTCCAGAATCTGCAGGGCAGGCTGGTAGGCTGGAAACTTAACCGGGATTTGATGCTGCAGTCTTTTTTTCGTAATTCATTTTCATAGCCCCTTCAGGGAATTCTGTTTATTTATGGTTGTTTTCTTCCCCCCATTTTTTAAACTGTTTTAAAAGTATATATAGCACATTTACCAATTTAACATTTTTCAAGTGTAAAAGTAAGTGATGTCAATTACATTAATCATGTTGTGCAACCATCACCCATAACCCACTGCTGCTGAGTCAATTCCAACTCATAGCTATCCTATAGGACAGAGTCTAACTGCCCCCTAGGCTTTCCAAGGCTGTGATCTTTATGGAAGGTGACTGCCATATCTTTCTCCCACAGAGCAGCTAGTGGGTTCAAACCGCCAACATTTTGGTTGGTGGCAGAGCGCTTTAACCACTGTGCCACCAGGGTTCTGTAACCCATAATCGTTGCCAAATTTCGCATTACCATAACAAAAACTCATTGCTCCTAAACAATGGCTCCCCGTATTCCCCTCCCTTCCACTCCCAGTAAACTTTAATCTCTATACATTTGCCTATTCTTATTTCATGTATGTGAGATCATACAATGTTTGTCCTTTTGTGATTGACTTATTTCACTAAGCATAAGGTTTTAAAGGTTCATCCATGTTGTAGCATGTATCAGGACTTAATTTCTCTTTATGGTTGAGCGGTATTCCATTGTATATATGTACCAGATTTTGCTTATCCATTCATCCTTTGATGGACACTTAGGTTGCTTCCACATTTTGGCTATTGTGAATAGTGCTGCAATGAACATTGTTGTACGTGTGTCTATTCACACTGCTGCTTTCAGGTCTCTTGGGTATAGTATACCTAGGAGTGATTTGCTGGACACATATAATTCCGTATTTAACTTTTTGAGGATCTGCCTAACTGTTTTCCACAGCAGCTGTACCGTTTTGCATTCCCACCAACAATGATCTCTATAGTCCCTTTGGACTCTAAGATTCAATCAGTCAATGAACTGAGTATGGGTGTGTGGGAGAAGTGGTGGTATTTGGGTTCAATTTTTTTTTCCTTTCCCTTAATCGTGAAGCAAACAAGGAAATAGACTATATTTGATCCAGCCTACCTGTGGAAATTAGACTCTAGCTGGTCTGAAAAGTGACTTCTAGGATCATCCTGTGTATCACTATAGACACCATGTAGCTCTGATAAAGTCTCATGTTTACCGCTTTTTACCATTCCACACGACTACTCCACCAGGGTTTTCAGTTAACAAAGTACACACACTGGAATGAATGCCCAATTTTAAAGTTTCACTTGTTTCTGGAGCTTTCAGGCTGTAAATAGCTATGAGAGCACTCATTCTTGCTGCATGTGAGTATAGTTTTAGATGAATTTTCTTTGTACTAATTAAATAGCTGCATTATAGCTGTCTTACTCCTCTTAATAGGAATGATAAGATCTCATCTTCCTTCCTGCCATGTCAGGTCTAGGGGAAGATTTGAGAAGCCCAATAAATTACTCCTTCTTTTGTACCTTCCTCCACCCCAATGGCTTATATTCCTCATCATATAAGGAGGCTCCTTTTCAATATACTCTCCAATTTTGAGAATAAAAACTGCCAGGGTCTGAACTGCTGTCCCGTGGCCAACAGGCAATTCCTGGCTTCTGGCTCTGACTTCTCTGTGTACCTCTTTGAACTGTAAAGGTTAGTGACACAGTAGGTCACTGTGGGCTACCTTACCTTGTGAGGCCTTTGGGTACATGTATCTTCCTAGTTATCCTGTAAGCCAAAGAATATGGCAAGAATTCTTAGGAACAAAGGTACTCCTCAAATACCAGCTATTATAATTTTTGTACAGTATAACAGGAAATCCAATATCCTAGAGAAAAAATAAAACTGGAGGTGCAACCCTTGAATATCTAGAAATCATTCTTTAAACAGGATCTCATAAATTATTAACACATCTGAAATTATTTTATAAACCTAGGAGAGCAATTCAGTTATGCTTTATATAAACAGAAATCAAATTGTCAAAAATATTATCAATTCTATTTACAATATTCAACACACACACACTCACACACATGAACTTTAAGAGGAAAAAAATCAAGAAAATGTTGCTTCAAATACACTAAGTTTTCATGTTTTGAGACAATAACCACAGCTACCAAGACAGGCTACTTGGGAGCTTCAAAAACATCAACCAATTTCATAGTTAGCAGAATGCCTTTCTTCAGGAAACACTCCGTCTGAGGTGGACTGTGCCCTATCCTCACCAGGGAGGAAGAGGCTGCATAAGCCTGGCTCACTATTATTTACTCCCCATTGCTAACCGCCACATTGTCTCTTGATTTTGTTTTCCCCTCTGGTTCCAGTCTCTACAAAAGGTTTAAGATTAACCGATGTTCCTCCCTGGAGGGTGGAAAACGAGTGATAATGATCTAAGAATGAAAAACCGAACCAAGCACCCATCCTGTGACAAGAAAAAGCAGGATGTCGCCAGATAATCCCCAAGGATGTCAGCAGACAACCTCTAAGAATACCAGTAGAAGGTTAACTCATCTAAGACATCACCACCTCAAGGGGAAACTAACACAAACTTCTAAGATCCATAATCCTGTCCCTATAAAAGCCTTTGGCCAGGCTCCAGTGGGGGAGACGGGTTTTTTGGAGGAATCTATTCCCCTCTGTCTCCTATATATCCATATATAATAAACATCTTGCTGCTCACCTCACCCCTGTCTCAGAATTGGCTATTGAGGCAGATGGCTCCAATCCGTGTTATTGCGGTAACAAATTTGGTGGCCCGTAGGGGGAACTCAAGCCACTTGAGACACAGAGGCCCCAGGGCAGGGCCTGGGACTGATCGACAGCTCTCCCAACAAGTGGCCGCGAGAGGTTTCATTTGCCTCTGGGGAGACTATCCGCCAGACCTGGGTCTGTCACGGCACCACTGGTCCCCAACCACGTCAAAAGAGGTGGGTGAAAGAAAAGCAAGGCCTGTGTAGGTGAGCCACGACTCCTCTCCCTGTTGCGCTCAGGGCCGGGGTGGATAGGGCAGGCCCGAGGTTTCCAGAGCGGGACCTGAGCCCTTGGTTTCTGGGGTGACAGAAGCCCCCAGATGACCATCCCCGTGAGTAGGCTCGCAAATAGGGGCTCCTGGTGACTCTAGAGTTCTGGTTCTGGGTGTGTGAATGCTCGTGTGTCTGGGAGGTTGAGATTCTCTAAGATTACCTCTGCTGGCAAGCAGAGCCATCTGAGAGGTTGAAGGGTGTCGAGAAAACCTCCGTCAGCTTGCGGGATTTATTTATTTACTGTGGTTTTGTGTATGTCCTGTCCATTTGTTTACTATGGTTCTGTGGCTGTCCTGTCCATTGTCTGTGTGTAACTAGTATTATACCATCTACTTGGGTGCCCTGATTCGGCTATTAAGAGAAAGCTTCAGAAAGAAGGAAACCAAAATCTTGAACCTTATCGCTTAACATCTTTGATAAATGAGCCTGGATTCCCCCCTACTACTGATTCATATTTGGGGTTCGTATTTAAAAACACTATAAACTGAGTATACTAGAAGTAACTTAGAATTTCAGTGGCCACTTTGGGAAAATGAACTTTCACTTGTGTTGTCCGTTTTACCCCTAGGGAACTTTGCTTGATTCTCAGGTTTTGTCAACAGGTCTAATACTCCTCCATCTGAGGCTCCGGCAAGTTAATAAGTTTTAACTAGAACCTGTTTTTTTCCATTGAATGGAGTTGATCTTACCAAAAATTGCTACATACACTTTAAGAAACTAGGATCCCCATACCCTTGTTTTGTGTGGTATTGTCTGGTGAGTTTATGTGGTCTTTCTGTCTCCTTTTGTTCTAAGAGCTTGCTTCTGGTCTAGAGCATTGTGTCTTCAAGTTTGTCTTGTATTAAATTGGTGGCTATGGCTAAGAATTGCTATATTTTGTAAGGCTAGCCACAGAACCTCAGTTCTTTCTTCGTCCAGAAAAAACTGCATCTTGTGTCTGTCTTATGATTTAGATTTTTAAAAGCTACTTGGAAAAATTTTGATATAATTTGGTCTATTTGAGAAGTACACTAAGATCTTTATGTTTTATACTATGTCAATCTTAAAAGCGAAACTTTTCTAAGTAACTTAAGCTAGATATGAAATGTGTTTTATTTAAGGAAAAAGGATAGTTTTATCTTAAAGTAAAAGTAGCAGTTCCAGAACAGTAAAAAAGAAATTAGTTATCTCTTGTCCTTAAATTCCCAGGTCATTTTAAACATATGTAAATGAACTGGGATGACGCCCCAGTCCTGCTAGCCAAGAATTGTTGGATTCATTTACAAAACTGCTAAAGAGCTTTGCTACTTACTGGGTAGACAGCCTTTCAAAATGCCTCCATCAACTTAAACATATGTAAGTGTCTTCCATGAGTCTAGAGAGTGAGGGCAGGACACAATCAGGCCTCCCCAGCTCCCAGTCTCCAAGGTCATGTAGCTCCAGGGAAGCTTTTGAAAGACCGTTTCCAGCTAGGTGGAGACTCTTTTAAGACAAAGATAAGAAAAATTACTGCTTTGCTATAGTTATCAGAAATTGGGTAGATCCTAATCATAAAACTGTAAACAAGTTCTGTCTATCACGGGGGAACTTTAAGAAGTCAAAAAAAAAAAAAAATAGAAATCACAATGAGGCGCACCTGAAGTGGCCTGGAAAAAAGTTTCCAGCAGTAGCTGGACACTTAAGGTTATATCCATATCAACGAATTGGTCAATTTAGCAGAAAGGCTTTGTGATTTCCAAAGCCAGTTCATACATTCTTTAAAGGCTAAAATTAGATTGGGAAAAATACGAGAAGTAGTAAAAGTTGAATGAAATCTTAGAATTGTTTAAATAGACTTTCCTTTCAACAACAGTTATGTTTTATGATATATAGGCTTAAAATAATTTTGACATTTTGGGTAACTTATTGATGTTATTAAGTTAATAGGTATTTGCCATAATTTAAGTTTATATACTCTTGATTTTTATGCCACAAGAGAAAGGATAGACAGATATATATATTTAAGTCTGCTAATGAGTGTTCATTTTTGCCATTGAAAGGGATGCACTATAAAAGATATGCAACAAAGATAACGTTTAAGAGATTTATTGAAAAAAATTTATTTGATATGGTCAAGTTTTATCTGACTAAAGCCTACTGGTTTAATTTATGAGATTTTTAGGAGTTTTAATGTTAAGTAGCACATAAAACAAAGAATTGGGTTTTTCGATGTTAAAATAACAATTTTCTCTAATTTCTGAGTTAAAGGGTTAATTTATTCTTTGTGTAATCTGCCTGGAAGACAAAGGTTTGGCCTCTCATTAGAATAAGATTCCTGAGTCTGAATACTAAGCCTCATGGCCTTTAGAAAAGAAAGCTAAGGTTTTTACTTTAAGATCTTTGGTTAAATAACTTAAGTATTGTTTCACAGTGACCTATGATATTATTATTCCATTATTGCTAACTTGATTGCAACTTTATCTTTTTGAATCTAGCATCATCAAAGCCAATGGTTTGATTGGGGAATTCACATCATTTACCTGTGAAGTTTTTTTTTAATTACAATTCAGGTATTTAGAGATTTGATAATCTTGGTATATTCTTGGTATATCCAGACTATATGGTATTTTGTCTCAAAATTATTATGTATTACGTCTGAAGTTCTTTGAATACAGTCAGTGGTTATATTTAGAAATATTTTTATCTAAAGTTTTTTCTTAACTGGTTTTATTTGACGTTTACATTGCACTTGTAATTAACTTCTATCAGGTCTTTCACTATTAAGAGTATTATTTTTATAAGCTAATCATGGCCATATTAAGTTTTGTCATCGGCAGATAAGTTTTTACTTTGCTGATTTGCTGAAAACGTTTGACCAAAATATCTCAACAAAAAGGTGGACTATGTTGGACTTGCTAAAAGGACTATGACTAGACTGAATAAAATTTCCAGAACTCCTATGCAGAAGCTGATGGGTTCACAGACTGCGGCTGATCCAGAATCACGTGGAACAGAAATTAACTACATAAGACTGAGTAAACAAAAGGAAACTCTGGGTTTTATATGGGAATACTGCTGCTATTTTAAGGTCCTATTTTCTGGATATAACAAACTATTTTCCTTTCTCCTAAATTATCTAACTAATGGATTTGGATATTGTAACTCTTGAATTAGAAGTTCTGTTGGTAAACTTAGCAAAGTTGTGACTATCATAACCAGAGAAGTGTCTGAAATTTGAGCTATGATTTTACAAAATAGAATAGTATTAGCCTTTCCTGTTAGTCTCTCAAGAAATGGTTTGTGCCTAAATAGATAAATGCTGCTATATTTATATTAATACTCAATCTGAGGTTTTGCAAAATGTAGTTGCTGTTGAGGCACATGAAAAGCAGTTACTGATGCTGCTTATGCATAAACAAACACCTGTTATGGGGGGAGGTCCATCTATCCCAGCCAAATCTCCTCTAGGCTGCATTCTAACAAACTGGAGGCGGTATAGCTAGGAGCCTATGACAAGAAAGAAAATGATATGCTTATGCAACAATGTATGGCCCCAATACCAGCTTGGGGACCAGAAACATTGTCTCCAAAATGGGTCTTTGGCTTATGGCACGATTTTTCAGCTTGACTTGTTTTGTAAGAAAAATGAGACAAATTGCCTATATTCCAGCTTTCATGTCTCTCTATCAAACTTTAAATCCCTCTAACCAGGTTCTTTTCCAGGAAAAGCTGAAGGCAAAAGTGCTTCCTGAATCCTCACTGGAGGGTCCCTTCTTCGAAGGAATAGCCCCGATAACTGCTTTGGCTCCCCACCCCCCGCCATATAGGGAAGGTGCAGTAGAAGCCAACAGGTCAGGTCAAAGAAGGACAGCAGAGTCCCCCACAGAAAGGGCTGAGCCTGATTCTAGTCCGGCCAGCCTGAGAGAAACTGACGAAGGAAGGGAATCGGGAAGTAAAAGTCCCACTTCATCAGGTATGGTCTTCCCCTGCTACACACTCCCGTCAGGGTGCTGTTTTCGGTGAGGGTACTGCTGGGGCTCGGGCAGGGCAATTTCCTCTGAGAAAAATTCCAGCCAAAGGAGGAACAATGCTAGTACATACTCCTTTCTCTACCTCCGACTTGTATAATGAAAAGAATCACAATCCTCCTTATCGGAGTAACCCAAATAGGATGGCGGAGTTGTTCCTTTCCATTTTCTACAGATCCCACCTGAAAATGCATGTGCCTTGCAGGCGACACTATTACAAGAAGAAATAGTGACACGTAATGGCATTCCTTTCCATATTCAACAAAAGGCGAATCCAGAGAACTGGGCATAAGGAAGACCTGGATGAGCCCAGTCAGCCGCACTGGTTAAAATTACTTTAAAACCTACAGCACCTATTATAAACTAGAGACAATATCCCCTCTGCAAAGAAGCTTAGAAGGGATCACACCATTGGTGCATCGATACATAAAAACTGGACTTTTAAAATTTTGCCAGTTTCTGTACAACACCCCTATCGTACCGGTGTTGAAACCAGGGACAAGAGAATATTGGTCTGTTCGAGACCTAAGAAAAATCAACCAAATGGTAGAGGACATTCATCCAATTGTGCCAAACCCATATATTCTCTTGGTTACTATACCCAGTCAACGTGCTTGGTTTTCAGTATGAGACTTGAAAGATGCCTTCATTTGTATTCCTCTACACCCCGAGTCTCAGCCTCTATTTGTCATTGAATAAACTGATATTGAGACAGGGAATTGCTGTGGGGGTACTAACTCAAACCCTGGGACCAGCCAGGCGACCGGTGGCCTACTTTTCAAAACAGCGGGACAACACGGCCTGGGGATGGCCCCCTTGTCTTCCAGCTGTGGCTGAAACATGTGACTTGTTACAGGAAGCCAAGAAATTCACCCTTGGACGAAAGATAACAGTAAACACACCACATACAGTTTTGCCTCCTTTGGAATAAAAGGGGCGTCTTTTTGGCTCAAGGCAGGACAGATGGGAAAATGTCAGGGAATCTTGCTAGGCAACTCAAACGTGGTTCTGAAGGCTGTCTCCTCCCTCAACCCCACCACATTGCTGCCTATTTCAGAAGATGCCCCCGTACATGACTGCCTAGAGAAAATTGAAGTTTATTCTAGCAGACCAGATCTCTCAGATGTTCCTTTGACTGACCCAGAGATAGAAATGTATACGGATGGCAGTAGCTTTCTATATGAAGGATGCTACAAGGCGGGATATGCGGTGGTGACACGAACTGAGGTCTTAGAGGAAGCTTCACTTCCTGCCGGCACTTCAGCTCAAAAGGCTGAACTCATAGGCCTCAGGAGGGCCCTGTGACTAGGAATAAGAAGACATATAACTGTGTATACTGATAATAAATATGCCCATCTGGTCCTTCACTCACATGGTGCCTTGTAGAAAAAAAGGGAACTTCTGAATCTGCCAACAAAGAAATAAAACACATACCAGAAATCCTAGAACTCCTGAAGGCAATCAATGATCCCCTTCAGGTGGCAATGGTATAATGCCCCGACACCTGGAAATATTAAATATCTGCCGATTTTTGTGGACACCTATTCAGGGTGGGTAGAGGCTTTCCTTTGTCGAACCAAACGAGCCTAAGAAGTGACCGAGGTGTTACTCAAAGAAATCATACCCTGTTTTGATCTTCCAGTTTCAGTACAGAGTGATGACAGGGGAGCTTTTACGGCAACATTCACCCAAGAAGTCAATAAGGTTTTAGATATAAATTGGAAAGTACACTCAGCCTAGAGACCACAATCAACTGGAGAGACCAAAAAGATGAACCATACGCTGAAAAAGGCCTTGGCGAAACTTTGCCAGGAGATGAGCTCCACTTAGATACAAGTTCTCCTCATTGCCCTACTCAGAATCCAGGTAGTCCCTCAAAGTGGGCTCAAAGTGGGCCCTTACAAATTAATAAATGGGAGACCATTCCTGAAAAAGTCAACTTTCCCCACCTCGGTGATGACCGAGGTAGAGAAAAGAGACTGGCTCTGTTCTCTGAGAGCTGTCATAAACACTGTTCATCAGTATGCTTCTTCTCGTTTGTCTTTTCCTTCTGACACTTCCCTCCACAGTTTCCAACCCAGAGATCGGAGATTGGGTCCTGCTGAAGGCCTGGAAGAATCAGCCCCCAGAAGATCAACTGGCCTCTCAGTGGGAGGGAACTTTTGAAGTTCTCCTGACCACCCACTCTCTGAAATTAGCATGAGTAGCTGCGTGGGTGCATCATTCAAGAGTTAAAGCAGCCCCACCAGAAGAAGAGAAAGAAGTAAAAAACAAGGAGCCACCATACTCTTGTACTCCAATTTAAGGCCTGAAGTACAAGTTCAAGAAGCTTACAGTACAATGATTTTGACCTTACTTCCCGCTATCTTTCTACCTTTCCAGGAGACCTGGACAGAAAAGGTGCTGGTGATCCTACAGGCAAAGGGGACATTGACCTTGCAAGCTGGGGACACTCTGACTCTCCCATGTGTAGTCTCAACCCTAACTCCAGTAGGTCCAGTTAAGTGGGCCATAAAAGAGCCTGAAAGAGGAACCATAAGAATAGTGATTATTCTAGTTTTGTTTTTGTGTTCCCTGTTTTATGAGAATATTAACAAAAGGAACTACAAATACTCTTAAGGCTAGAAAAATTTTTACCCTGGTAAGTCGGGATGCCCTTTTTTTCAAGCTCTGATGATGATTGTCATCTAATTCACCAAGATGCAGCCAATTTCCACTCTAACTCACTGCCCCCCCCCCCACCGCCTATGGCCCCTGGTCGATAACTGGAGGTTTCTCACCCTAGCCTATGCCCCTAACCAGCAGGAAGTAGCCAGAAAAGAAGCGACACCCTGTTTCCCAAGATTGAGAAACTTCCAATAAAAGGGGGGATTGGAAGAGGCTGCATATGCCCGGCTCACTATTATTTACTCCCCATTGCTAACTGCCACATTGTCTTGTGATTTTGTTTTTCCCTCCAGTTCCAGTCTCTAGAAAAGGTTCAAGATTAACCGATGTTCCTCCCTGGAGGGTGGAAAACAAGTGATAATGATCGAAGAATGAAAAACCAAACAAAGCACCCATCTTGTGACAAGAAAAAGCAGGATGTCGCCAGATAATCCCCAAGGACATCACCAGATAACCTCTAAGAATACTAGTAGCAGGTTAACTCATCTAAAACGTCACTACCGCATGGGGAAACTAACACAAACTTCTAAGATCCATAATCCTGTCCCTATAAAAGCCTTAGGCTGATCTCCAGCAGGGGAGACAGGTTTTTTGGAGGAATCTATTCCCCTCTGCCTCCTGTATATCGATATATAACAATCATCTTGCTGCTCACCTCACGCCTGTTTCAGAATTGGCTATTGCGGCAGGTGCCTCCAATCCGCGTTATTGCGGTAACAAGGGCTGTCAGCAGGAGCTGTACCGAGAAGGAGAGTAACATCTGCCTGTTCTCCGTGGAAGGGCAGCAAAGGGGAGAATTAGTCAGCACTCACTTCTCTACCTGTTTCCCAGATGCCTTTGACTGTTTTGCCTCTGATTTGTCATTTCCCTCCAAACTTGCATTGTTTGCATAAATAGGCAAAAAGGTGCCTCTAACCTTGCACAAATAATGCACAATTAAACTGGATTTTCAAGAACTGTTTGGCATTACTTCCTCTGGACCAGATTTTCAGGTTTGGGAACTGAAACTTGAAAGTAAAGGAAAATCTCAATGCAAGAATGGGTTTTAAATTACTTTTTTTTTCCTTGTCTCCCTATCTTTTTCTTACCCCCCATTTTGTGGAAGGAAGAAATATGTGAATAAATATGGAATATGTTTAATAGAAGCATTATCTGTTCTTTGCTTTTATTCATTCATTCATTTAACAAATATTATTGAATGTATCTACATGTTAGCTTAGGTGCTGGGGATAGATTATATGGATGGATGGATAGTCAACAAAATAGACGAGGTCTTAACGGAGCTTATACTCTTTATACTCTTGTAGGTTAGATAGACATTAAATCAAATTCATAATTGTTGTGTGAGAAAATAACAAGGGGCACCTAATTTAGACTGGAGGGACAGGGAAGGAAGGCTTCTCTGAGGGAATGAGACACATGAACATCTGAAAAATATTTGACTATGATTCTAGATATTCTGGACAAATTGTTCTCAAATATTTTCTGATAGAAGAATATTTCTGAGCACATCTACATGTCTGAAAAATAAATATAATAGAAAGGTGTGAACATATACATCTAAGTACAAGTGTTCATTTTTCTAGGTTCGAAACCAGGTTTACCTAGTAAACTTGTATTTTCTATTTCCATGAGAGAAGTACCCAGATAAAAATATCTCATTAGTTGATATCAGTGGGACTTACTAAATAAAGTGACAGGGTAAAGACAAAAGCAGTAGGACAGATACACTTTCCTTTAGATGTGTAAGAAAAGGATTTAAAATCTCAGTATGAATGAGAGAGGGAGTCTGTTTAATATTATAGACAGACTCAAACCCTTCTTTGATTACGCCTTTGTTGTTGTAAAGGAGACAAAAACATAAAAATATATAATTTTTCTAGACACTGCTTTAGTCTAACTTTAGAACTTCATTATAAATCCATGAAATACAATGTACCTCAAAGTAGGCCACCTTGGACCCATCTCCAATGAAATCACTGAACTAACACAATAATACGTGACATTTATAACTTGCTTTCTAGTTGTCATGGAATGAATTATGTCCCCCCAAAAATGGCCACGATTTCTGGTACTGTGTGATTTTTCTATATGTTGTAAATTCTGCCTCTATGATGTTAATGAGGTAGGATGGGTGACAGTTGTGTTAGTAAGACAGGACTCAATCTACAAGACTGGATTGTGTCCTGAGGCAGTCTCTTGAGATATAAAAGGGAGAAGTGAACAGAGAGACGGTGGTCCTCGTACCACCAAGAAAGCAGTGCCAGGAGCAGAGCACGTCCTTTGGACCCGGGGTCCCCACGTGGAGAAGTTTCTAGTCTGGGGGAACATTGATGAGAAAGCCGACAGAGAGAGAAAGCCTTCCCCTGGAGCTGACACCCTGAATCAGGACTTTTAGCCTACTTTACTGTAAGGAAATAAACTTCTCTCTGTTAAAACCATCCACTTGTATTTCTGTTACAGCAGCACTAGATAACTAAGACACTAGTTTATAAAATGTTTCCATATACATTAATATCCCACCTGATTCTTAAGACAAATATTTGAAGTAGGTATTGGTACTATCCCCATCTTAATAAAGAAACAGAGAGGGTAAGTGATCTGTTCATAGTCAAACAGTGAGTAGGGAAACTGAGTTTCAAACCTTCTGACACCAAAGCTTGTGGTCTTGCTGCTATATCACACTGGCAACCATTATTGTAAGTCATAGAGACTTGAAGCTGTCCCAAGAGGAGTGACAGATGAAGGTTTCATACAGTAAAATGTCAGTAACAGTCATACTTTCTGCCATGTCCCTTCATAGAGTCCAAGAGGTGACAACCTCACCTCATCCTAGTTTTCTTCAGAGACCCATTATGGGATCACACCTTAGAAGCAGAAGGGCAAATAAATCCTAACTTTCTACATGGTTTTGAGATACTTTGTTCCTAGTACCTGCAGAGGCAAGCTTGGCCCATGTGAGAGCCACAATATCATAGATGCGTTTCTGCCATGAGTGTCTTTCATAAAGAAGGATGCAGAAGAAAGAGGAGAGAGATCCCTAAATAAACTAAAGTCCCTCTGAAAAGGGGTATATGTGTGTGTAGCCCCCAATAATTTCAACAGAAAACTCCCTGCCTGCAAGCAAGATAAGAATAAGAGTATTGATGATAATGGCAGTGTGGAGAATGGGATACTTTTACCTATTTCATCTCCTTTGCTCTAAAATAATTCTACTTTAGGACATTTAAGCATCCTTTAATTATTTTCCACCTCAGAGTATTTAGGTACAATATAGCTAATTTCTAATGACAAGAAAAATTGTTTTTTAAAATCACGATATAAGTGATTGACTGACATTGTTGATTGGCCAGCCCAGCAATCATTTTTAATCTGCTTCTCACTTGCTTTCATCTATTAAAAGCTGGAAAGGCCCATACTAGGGGTAGCCATGTGACACGGTCCTAGCCAATGAAACATGAGGAAAGTCTAATGGGAATTTCTGGGAAAGGTTTCAATTTACTCTTAAGAAGATGGTTGTTGATTTCCAGTTCTCCCTTCTTGCCTTTAACTTGACTATGATGCTCAGAGCTGTAGCAGCCTATTTGTGCCCTTGAGCATGAGGTAATGAGAATGAAGGGTCAACAATCTACGGAAGCCATGGCAGAAAGACAGAAACAGCCTGAGTCTTGGATGGCATTGATAATCAGCTGAACGAACAGCAGCAATTGGCTACCTCCATCCTTCTCATTATGTGAGAAATCAAATCTTTATTTGTTTAAGCCACTGTTCCTTGGCTTTCCTGTAATGTGCAACTGAAAATATCCAACTGATATCACTACGTAGCTTTGAGCTTGTTTGTTAAGTTGGCCCCGTTAAGTTTTCTTATGCATAAAATAGGACAGGAAGGTTGAAACTTTTTTAAAAAAATTTATTTTAGGTGAAAATTTGCAGTGCAAATTAGTTTCTCATTGGAAAATTTATACACAAATTGTTTTGTGGCACTGGTTGCAATCCCCACATGCGTCAGCACTCTCTCCCTTTCCCTTTCTACCCTGGGTTCTCTGTATCCACGTGTCTAGTTTTCCTGTCCCTTCCTGTCTTCTTGGCTTTGCTTTTGGACAGGTGTTGCCCATGTGGTCTCGTATACTTGACTGAACTAAGAAGCTTACACCTCACATGTGTTATTGTTTGTTTCATAGGTCTGTCTAATCTTTGGCTGAAAGATGGACTTTGGGAGTGGCTTCAGTTCTGAGTTAGCAAGGTGTTGGGGGCCATAGTCTCAGGGGTTCCTCTGGTTTCTGACAGACCAGTAAGTCTGGTCTTTTTGTGTGAATTTGAATTTTGTTCTACATTTTCCTTCCGCTCTGTCTGGGACCCTCTATCGTGATCCCTGTCAGAGAGGTTGGTGGTGGTAGCGAGGCACTATCTAGTCCTTCTGGGCTCAGGCTGGTGGAGGCTGTGGTTCATTTGGTCCATTAGCCCTTTGGACTAATATTTTCCTTGTGTCTTTTGTTTTCTTCATTCTCCTTTGCTCCAAATGTGATGGGATCAATAGATATATCTTAGATGGTGTCATGGATTGAATTGTGTCCCCCCAAAAATGTGTGTAGCAACTTGGCCAGGTCATGATTCCCAGTATTGTATGATTGTGTTATCTGATGTGATTTCCTTATGTGTTATAAACTCTACCACTATAAACTCTACCACTATAATCTCCTCATGTGTTGTAAATTCTATCACTGTGATGAGTTTATACTGATGAGGTTGACAAGATTAGTGTCTTAATGCAATCTCTTCTGAGATATAAAAGAGAGAAGTGAGCAGAGATACATGGGAAACTCATACTACCAAAAAAGCAGTGCTGGGAGCAGAGTGTGTCCTTTGGACCTGAGGTTCCTGCGCAGAGAAGCTCCCAGACCAAAGGAAGACTGATGACATGGACTGTCCTCCAGAGCTGTTGGAGAAAGCGTTCACCTGGAGCTGGCCCTGAATTTGGACTTGTAGCCTACTGAACTGTGAGAGAATAAATTTCTCTTTGTAAAGCCATCCACTTGTGGTATTCCTGTTGGAGCAGCACTAGATGACTAAGACAGATGGCCTCTTGCAAGCTTTTAAGACCCCAGATGCTACTTACAGAAGTAGGATCTAGAACATTTTCTTTATGAACTATGTTATGCCAATTGACTTAGATGTCACCGGAGACCATGGTCCTCAGCCCTCAGCTCTAGTAACTTGGTTCCTCATAGTGTTTGGATGTGTCTAGAAAGCTTCTATGACTTTGCCTTGGTCAAGTTGTGCTGACTTCCCCTATATTGTGTGTTGTCTTTCCCTTCACCAAAGTTAACACTTGTCTATTATCTGGTTAGTGATTTCCCCTCCCCACCCCTCCCCTCCCTTGTAATCATTAAGGATTTTTTTTTTCTGTGTGTAAACCTTTTCCTGGGATTTTATAGTCATGGTCTCATAGAATATTTGTCCTTTTGTGATTGACTTATTTCACTCAGCATGATGCCGTCCAGATGCATCCATGTTGTGAGCTGTTTTTCAGATTCATCATTGTTCTTTATTGTTGTGTAGTATTCCATTGTGTGTAAGTACCATAATTTGTTTATCCATTCATCTGTTGATAGGCACTTAGTTTTGTCTGTGTTTTCCTTGATCTCTTTCCTAATCTCTTGGAGAGCCTTAAATATTAGTATTTTGAATTCCATATCAGGTAGCTCCACTGCCTTTTCTTCTACTGGAAGGTTATCTGATTCTTTATTTTGGTTACTTGCTGGAATCATCTTGTCTGGCTTTTTTATGTTTTGATATTGTCTGCTGTCTTTGAGACATTAAGGCATTATTTATGATTGATTGCATGTTCATTTGTTTTGTCCTGCTTTTTTGTTTTGTTTTGATATGTCAAGGTGGGCAGGCCAGGCATGCTTTGCTGCTTGCTCATCTGTGGCATGATAGCTCTTACCTCCTTATCCTGGTGGGCAGGGCAGCAAAGGCAGGGAGAGCCCGCTTCACTCTACACTGGTTTGGCGAGGTGGTTAAGGGCATACTGGGTGGCCACTGTCTTCCTCCTGATGTTGGTGCAGTGGTGTGAGAGCATTCACAGCCCCTCACCAGATGGGCAAGGGTGTCAGACTGGAGTGATATGGGCTTGCTTCCCACCGTTCAGCAGCTGGTTGAGTGGCAAGAGGGGAAAGGCAGTCTGGGCCCAGCACCGTGGTGGGCCCGAGCACCAGGAACACTATGGCAGCAGTGGTGTGGCAGGGGCATGTGGGTAGGGGGGAGGTGGCATATGGGGCTAGGTGGACGGGAGAAAGAAAAAAAAGGACGGCATGGTGGTAGCTGACAGGTGGCGGCAGAACAGAATCAGGGGCTGGTTGGAAGGGGAGGAAGGTGGTGTACAGGGCTAGGTGGGAAGGAGAAAGAAAGAAAAAGAAAAGAAATAAAATAAATGGCTGCAGGGTGGGGGGCTGGCAGGTGGGGGCAGGGCTGACCTGAGGCAGCAGCTGGCCAATGTGCCAGTGGCACTTTTTCTGAGGTGGTACAGCACAGGCCAGTGGGAAGGGAGGAGAGGTGATGCACAGGGCTAGGTGGCAGGGAGAAAGAGAAGAAAGAAAAAAATGGCAGCAAGACAGGAGGCTGCGGATGTGGGTGGGGTGGATCCAGGGTGACAGCAGGCCAGTGGCTCTCCGGCCATGGTGGTGTGGCTGAGGCTGGTGGGAAGGGGTCAAGGGTGGTGTTTGGGGCTAGGTGGGAGGGAGAAAGAAAGGAAGAAAGGGAAAAAAAGAAAAACAAAAAATGGTGCAGCGGGAGCTGGCAGATGGGGACGGGGCAGATGTGGGTGCCAGTGGAAAGGGAGAGAAGGTGACATCCGGGGTTAGGTGAGAGGGAGAAAGAAAAGACAGAAGAAAAAGAAAAAAGAAAAAGAAAAAAATATGGCACAGCAGGACTGTTGGGAAGAAGGAGATGTGGTATATGGGGCTAGGTGGGAGGGAGAAAGAAACGAAAGTGGGGGAAAAAACCACATAGTGGGAGGAGGTAGGACAGGTCGAGGGGACAAGGTAGCTCGTATTGTGGACCCTGGTGGTAGTGCTGCTGGGGTGGGGGGATTCTTGCTTCAACTCACTAGAAGGGTGAGGGGTGGGAAAGCATGCTTCTCTGGTTACCGGGTGCTCTGTCTGCTGTTGGGAGCTCCATGAAGTTGCCTTCCCATACTCCCTATCCAAGGCCATTGCTGGCTGTATTCCAAGATGGTGATGCTGTGCCATGTTAGTTGGCAGGAGACCTCCACTCCGTATCTCTGCTTGTTCTCTGTTTTCCATCAGTTTCTTCTTCCATTCCATGTTTGATCTAGTTCTTTATCCCTTCGTTTGATGCTTAGGGTTCCAGAATTGACATCTGTAACTGTTTTACTTAGTTTTTCAGGTCTTTGCTGCAGATGAACAGCATGGTGCATCTGTCTAGGGCACCATGTTGGTTCCACCTCCTCGGGTTGAACCCTTTTAGATGTAAGAATTCTCTGATTCAAAAAATACATTGGCCCTATTGCATTCAGAAACATAAAAATAAAAGATACTGTACATTTTTCTAGCATCTGTTTTAAATTTTATAAATAGTATTGTCTTTGTAGTAGCATAGAGATATGAAACAGTATATATTTTAAATATAATACTTTACTGTTATTTGCTTAATGTTGATATATCATTTTAATACAAAGTGCTTTGTGTTTTCATAATTCTCTTTAGGTATGGATCCTAGTTGTTGCAATGGGTAATTTCCATTGGACCTGTATGAAAATCCAAACCAATTTTCAGTGTTATAAGTATGCACAATTTATAGTCCCCCATATAAACATGTACAGGACTCTTGGCCTATCACTGAAGAGTATCCATTTTAAGAGGACCAAGACTTAATTACAAAAGGCCTATCAATCAAGGCCTTACTCTGAACCTACTACCAGGAAAATACCTTTTCCAATGACAACTCTGAAGAAAAAGCCTTTTATTGTTGCTATTTAAAGATCACTATGGGAGGTAATGCTTGGGCGTTGACAAGGACGAATCTCCAAAAGCAGAAGAATGGAAGTAAGGGCTGTGAAAAACATTTTGTAAGTAGATTTGCAACAACAGACATTCAGGGAATGAATATTACTTTCATTTTCAGTTGGAGGCCATGTTATCATAACAACAATAAGCTTCTCACATATAATTTGAAGAGCTGTAAGTGATAAAAGGATCTTAGCTATGTCTGAAGACTAAATTCCTGAGAAATTATTTTTAATTTTGATATTAAAAATAAGGATTTTTAAAAAAGGTTTATCTAGTGAGCAGAATCTCTTAATAGGTGTTGTGTTCATTAAGATTGTGTGTCAACTTGGCTGGGCCATGATTCTCAGTACTTTGGCAGTTATTATGTAGTTTGGCAGTCATATGATGCTGTGATCACTTCCATGATGAGATTTGATATCAAGCGCTCACCTCCATGATGAGATCTACTGTGAGTAGCTAATCAGTTGAAAGGGAATTTCCTTGGGCATATTGGCCTGCATTGAATATAAGCAGACATTGTGGCAAGGCTCGTGGGCTTTTTACTCACTCTGGATCCTGCAGCTGGCTTCTGTTCATCTGACCTCTGGTTCTTAGGACTTGAACTAGCAGCTTACCTGTGGTCTTGCCTGCTGATCTTGGGATTCATCAGTCTTTACAACCTGTGAGCAACAGCCCTGCTTTTTGACCTGCTGATCTTGAGTTCACCAGCCCTTGTGGCTACATGAATCAGGAGAAGCCTCTACCCTGACCCATGGACTTGGGACATTCCAGCCTCTATATAAATCTCTCTCCATGTATTTATATGCTTCACTAGTTTTGCTTCTCTAAAGAACTCCGTCTAAGACAGGTGTTAATTAAAGTGGAAAGCTTAAAAATAATAATGTGTCACTTTTATGCTCTTCAATTTTTTAACAGTTAAGTTAGTATGGGAAGAACAATAGATAGTTAATAATTATGTAATAATTTCAATAATTATAAATCTGCATGATTCAGGATATAGTTCTTATCTAAGCTTGGCTTCAGTGATAGAATAGTAAAAAAATGAGTGTAGTGTATTGCTCTTTTTTAAGTTTCTTTGCAAAACCTCTCAAAACAGATTCATATTGTACTGGGTTTAACATGAGTAATAAGTAAGAAAGGGTTTGCACTATCTGGCAACTTGTTTATAGTTTTTATAGATGGAGCCTGAACTATACAGAATCTCACACAATCTCTGCAAACTTAAAAAAAATCAAATAGAATTTGTGTTGCCTCTGTGTAAGCGAACCTTGGTAAATTTCTTCTTGTCTGTGTGTGACAGACGACAAATGTAAAATAGTCCTTTTCCTTACCAGGGTGGCATTTCCTGGCAGCTTCAAACACTCGTTCTTAGGGTGTCCTTCAACTCAAGGAGGAGATCCTCTGGTACTCTGTATCCCAATTAGCAAGAGAACAAAAGTGAAACGTTAAAATATCTCACTTTCATTAACCTCTTAAACTCACCCCAACTATTTTCTTTCTCCATTCCTGTACTTAGGCAGCTGAGAATTCATGGAGACAAGTCAGACAACGGAGCAGAGAGGAAACAGTTTGGATCTCTACTTGGCCCTCAACATCACCTTGGAATTTTACTACATTCCCATGGTCAGCTTACTCTCCTATATTTCACAGTAATTATTTCAAACTTCTTCTCTCCTCAAACTCCATCCTCTTCTGTACTCCTTTCATTCACAGGACTTTGACTGCTACTAGAAAAAACAAACAACCTTCAAACAGAAAATTTCTTCAACTTCCTGTTACTAAATAATGTTACCTCTCACCTCTCTTCCTTACAACCTATAAAATGTAGGAAATGTTCCATCTTCTTATTCAAGGCCAATTCTCCATATATTCTGTGGATTCCATTTTTGTATGTTTTTAGGAAACTCACCGACTTTTTGTTCCAGGGTTTTGTTTTTAGTAGGCAATATATTTAAATGGTTCAGAGTTCAAAACTTTAAAAAGGAAATATGCATGAAAGTCTCTGTCCCATTCCTAGTCCTGTTGTTGTTGTTAGGTGCGTTGAGTCAGTTCTGACTCACGGCAACCTTATGTACAACAGAACGAAACCCTGCATGGTCCTGAGCCATCCTCACAATTGTTGTTATGCTCGAGCCCATTATTGCAGCCACTGTGTCAATCCATCTTATTGAGGGACTTCCTCTTTTTCCCTGACCCTCTGCTTTACCAAGCATAATGTCCTTCTGTAGGGCTTGCTCCCTCCTGATAACATGTCCAAAGTACGTGAGACGAAGTCTCGCCATCCTTGCTTCTAAGGAGCATTCTGGCTGTACTTCTTCAAAGACATTTTTGTTTGTTCTTCTGGCAGTCCATGGTAGTATTCGATATTCTTCACCGACACCGTAATTCAAAGGCATCAATTCTTCTTTGGTCTTCTTTATTAATTGTTCAGCTTCTGTATGCATATGAGGCAATTGGAAATACCATGACCTAGATCAGAAGCACTTTAGTCCTCAAAGTGACATATTTGCTTTTTAACACTTTAAAGAGGCATTTTGCAGCAGATTTGCCCAATGCAATGCATCGTTTGATTTCTTGACTGCTGCTTCCATGGGTGTTGATTGTAGATCCAAGTAAAATGAAGTCTGTGAGAACTTCAATCTTTTCTCTGTTTATCATGATGTTGCTTATTGGTCAGTTGTGAGGGTTTTTGCTTTCTTTATGTTGAGGTGTAATCCGTACTGAAGGCTGTAGCCTTTAATCTTCATCAATAAGTGCTTCAAGTCCTATTCACTTTCAGCAAGCATACTGCAGGTTGTTAATAAGTCTTCCTTCAATCCTGATGCCGCGTTCTTCTGCATATAGTCCAGCTTCTTGAATTATTTGCTCGGCATACAGATTTAATAAATATAGTGAAAGGATACAACCCTGACACACACCTTTCCTGATTTTAAACCATGTAGTATCCCTTTGTTCTATTGGAATGACTGTCTCTTGATCTAGGTACAGGTTCTTCATGAGCACAATTAAGTATTCTGGAATTCCCATTCTTCGTAATGTTATCCATAATTTGTTATGCTCCACACAATTGAATGCCTTTGTATAGTCGATAAAACACAGGTAAACATCTTTCTGGTAGTTTCTGCTTTCAGCCAAGATCCATCTGACATCAGCAAAGATATTCCTCCTTCCACATCCTCTTCTGAATCCGGCTTGAATTTCTGGCAGTTCCTGGCAATGTACTACTGCAACTGCTTTTGAATGATCTTCAGCAAAATTTTATGTGTGATATTAATGATATTGTTGGATAATTTCTGCATTCTGTTGGATCACCTTTCTTTGGAATAGGTACAGATATGGATCTCTTCCAGTTGATTGGCCAGGTAGCTGTCTCTACACATTTGTCAGCTTGTTGTACTGTGATGGCTTGTGTGTTGCTGTGATGCTGGAAGTTATGCTACCAGTATTTCAAATACCTGCAAGGTATCCCATGGCGTACAGGTTTCAGCTGAGCTTCAAAGCTAAGACAGACTAGGAAGAAAGATCTAGTGGTCTACTTCTGGAAGAATTAGCCAGTGAAAACCTTACAAATAACAGCAGAATACTACCTGATATAGTGCCAGAAGACGAGCCCCTCATGTTGGAAGGTGCTCAAAATATGATTGAGGAAGAACTGCCTCCTCAAATCAGAGTTGACCTTAATGATGTGGATGGAGTCAAGCTTTCGGGACCTTCATTTGCTGATGTGGCATGACTCAAAATGAGAAGAAACAGTTGCAAACATCCATTACTAATCAGAGTATGAAATGTGCAAAGTAAGAATCTAGGAAAATTGGAAATCGTAAAAAATGAAATTGAATGCATAAACATCAATACTCTAGGCATTAAAAAAACCCAAAAAACCAAACCCGTTTCTGTGGAGTTGATTCCAACTTATAGTGACCCTACAGGACAGAGTAGAACTGCCCCATACAGTTTCGAAGGAGCACCTGGTGGATTCGAACTGCCAGCCTTTTGGTTAGCAGGCGTAGCTCTTCTTTAACCACTATGTCACCAGGGTTTCCACTCTAGGCATTAGTGGGCTAAAATTGCCTGGTATTGGACATTAGATACTGGACATTGGCCGTTTTGAATCAGATAATCATATGGTATGACAAATTGAAGAGAATTGGCATTACATTCATTGTCAGAAAGAATATTTTGAGATCTATCCTGAAGCACAGTGCTGTCAGTGATAGGATATTATCCATATGCCTACAAAGAAGACTGATTAATATGACTACTACTCAAATTCCTAGTCCTAGGTACCTAGATTTCCTCTTTGAGGTAGGTGTAGTTAGGGGAAAATTACTAAAAATGAAATCTACTCCCTATCCAGAAAACCTCTCCTCAAAAATAGAGGAGAAAGAAAGTTTTTTTTATTGAATAAGCATTAAACCAGCACGTGTTGCATCACAGGCAGTTCGCTAAAGAGATGGCAAAAACAGAAAGAAACCTTATGTTTTATATAGCTGAGTGGATACATTCATTACATTCATGTTTAAGATAAAATTGCTAATTTTATATCTTTATGGCAGGATATCTTAAGTTATGCTAATCTCCTTCCAGGAAACTAGGAGGTAGGGGTGTGAGCTTTCTTGATGATTACATTTCAAAACACATCGCTCCAGGGTCCTTGAAGAAACATCTTTCATTTACATAGTTTTCAGAAAGATAAAGGCAAATTTTACCATTACAAGTTATCTAAAGTGAGTTCTGAAAGAACACAAGAGGAGGGAAGCCGGCTGTGATTGCTATTTTATGTAAGTCAGATTTGGCAGTGGGAACTGCCCTAACTCAATTAAGACACCTAACTACAATGGGTCGCTATAAGTCAGAATCAACTGGATGGCAATGGGTTTTTTTTGTGTTTTGTTTTTAACTACAGTGGGGCTGATTGGACCCCTGGTGGTAGGGGCCAAGTGGCGGCACTCAACAAAGACAAGGTGGGCTAGTTACTGTAATGGACAGCGGAGTCAAAGCAGTAATCAGAATAGTCTGACTTTGTATGGACTTATGGCATTGGCTAATTAGTCATAGTGTCCCTAGGAGTGAAGCAGATAGAAAATCTACTAAATATTTACTTGATCTGTACAAGCAGAAAAATTCTAGGTCAAGTTGAATCAACAGAATAGTCTTGGCCCCTTAATCAATTCCCAGACCTGAGCAAGTTTAAAGACCCACAACCCTTTGAATGAAGGGGAGGCCAGGTCCCCTTCAGGAAGGACCTCACTAAACTGCCAAAAATTTATAGTGTTAATCTTTCTCCCAGCCTCCCCCAAAGAGATCTATGGCCTTTTACAAGGGTGACTGTTCACTGGGGAAAAGGAAATAGACTTTTTGGGGATTACTGGATACTGGCTCTGAACTGACACTAACTCCAGGAGACCCAAAACGTTACTGTAGCCCACCAGTCAGAGTAGGGGCATATGGAGGTCAGGTTATTAATGGAGTCTTAGTTCATGTCCATCTCACAGTAGGTCCAGTGTATCTGCAAACCCATCATGTAGTGATTTCCCCAGTTCCAGAATGCATAATTGAAATAGACATACTCAGCCACTGGCATAACCTTCACATTGGATCCCTGACAAATGAAGCAAGGGCTATTGTGGTAGGAAAAGCCAAGCGGAAGACATAAGAACTAGCCCTACCTAGGAAAATAGTAAACTAAAGCAATACCACATTCCTGGAGGGATTGCAGAGATTACTGCTACCATCAAGGACTTGAAGGATGCAGAGGTGGTGATGTCCACCACAATCCCATTCAACATGCGTATTTGGCCTGTGCGAAAAACGGATCTTGGAGAATGACACTGGAGTAATGAAAATTTAACCAGGTGGTGACTCTAATTGCAGCTGCTGCTCTAGATGTAGTTTCATTGCTTGACCAAATTATTACATCTCCTGATACCTGGTATGTAGCTGTTGATCTGGCTAATGTCTTTTTCTCCATACCTGTTTCAAAGGACCACCAGAAGCAGTTTGCCTTCAGCTGGCAAGGCCAACAATACATCTTCAGTGTCCTACCTCAGGACACTCTATATCAACTCTCCAGCTCCATATCATAGTTTAGTCCACAGGAAACTTGATCACCTTTCCCTTCCATAAGATGTCACACTGGTCCATTACATGGATGACACTATGCTGATTGGATCTAGTAGGGAAGAAGTGTCAATGACTCTGGACTTATTGGTAAAATATTTGCATGCTAGAGGGTGGGAAATTGTATGCGATCTGATATAATGTGATCACCTCCATGATGGGATCTGCTGTGAGTAGCCAATCAGTTGAAAGGGGGTTTCCTTGGGAATGTGGCCTGCATCCAATATAGACAGACTTTTTGGCAAGGCTCATGGGCTTATGCTTGCTCTGGATCCCACAGCTGGCTCCTGTTTGTCTAACCTCTGGTTCTTGGAACTTCAGCTAGCAGTTTACCTGCCATCTTGCTTGACAATCTTGGGATTCATCGGTCTTTGCAGCCTGTGTGAGCCACAGCTTTGCTGTCTGACTTGCCAACCTTGGTTTGCTGGCCCCTGTGGCTGTGTGAATCAGGAGAAGCCTCCAGCCTGACCCTTGAACTTGGAATGTTATAGCCTCTACAACCACGTGAGCCATTTCTTTAATATAAATCTCTTTCTTTGTATATTTATTCGCTTTACTGGTTTTGCCTCTATAGAACCCAACCTAATATATCTTTCTTCTAATGTCCTGCCAGTGTTGCCTAGCGGCAGAATTTAACAGGAAGTGAGCTAACAAAAGAGTCTGCAAAATGTAGTTTGCAGGCTTCTAACCCCTGTGGTTCAGAGTAGAACACAGGTCAGGAATGGAGCTGAGAACTACAGGCAAATAACTGGCATGTACTCCTATTCCAATTGTTCAAGCTGACAAAACTTTAGGCCTTTACATCCCTCTCAAAACACACATACCGTTTTGATATGGTTAATACTGATCTATCTTTGGATCTTAGCTTAAATGACAGTTCATCAAGGAAGTTTTTTTTTTTTTTTACCTCCACACATTAATTTAAACCCAAACTTGTTGTCATCGAGTCAACTCCGACTCATGGTGACCTTGTAGGACAGAGTAGAGCTGCCCCATAGGGTTTCCAAGGATTTATGGAAGTGGACTGTCACATCTTTCTCTTGCAGAGGGGTGGGTTCAAACCACTGACCTTTCTGTTAGTAGCCCAGCACTTAACCACTACACCACTAGGGCTCCTCACATATTGACTTAGTCCCCCAATGTATACTTTTATAACACCCTGTGCCTTTTTTCATAACGTGAAAAAAATTGTGACTAAATAATTATTTGAATAATTATTAACTTAATGTTTTTCTCCCTTGCTAAACTTTGAAGTCACTGAAGAGAAGGCCTGCATGTCTTATTCATTGCCACATCTCTACTATACTGAACATGTTAGATATGGAATAATTATTTGCTGAATAAATGAAATGTATTTTCTAGTGTAGCATTCAAATGAATAGTTCCTTCATTCATTGTCAGTAAATGCTCCAGGGATAAAATGTTTAATAATTCTGAAAGGTTATTTTATCATTAGGCAAAAACGTCCAGTTTCGAAGGGATTTCTCTCATATTATTATAAAGACTGACAGAAATGACAATCTGTGTAAGTTTCTCTGGATAGATTGTATTAGAAATATGAATGCCTAGATATTTTTCAATAATCTAGTGTATTTCACAGCAATTTAAGTAACCATGGAGGTAGTTATTGAAATAGACAGGAAAAGTCAAATTTGGGAAATTAAATAGATGAAACTCTTATGAAATATATTAAAGGAAGTAGTAAAGGGGACAAAGAAAATTAGAAAGCAGACTCTCTCTAATCCTGAGGTTCTACAGCATCTAGTTATAAAATTGCATATGAAAACAGCGACAAAGAAAATCCCTGTTTATTTACCCAGATATTCACATACATTTTAATGCCAAAATATTTTCAAATACTGAGTGACAACAGCTAAGCATTAAAGTATTTGATTATGAGAGGAATAGAACTGATTATTTTGAACAGCTGGCTCCCCAATTCAGTACTATTCATTAGGTCAACTCCTTGGTGTTCATTTGGCTTTTTTACTCCCACAACAGACACTGTAGGGTACAAGAAGGCAACTGATCTATTGGCAGTCTGTTAACTTTGAAGACAGGCTCCTGCTTCTGAAACTGGATTTTAAGAATTCTAATACTCCAAGTGTTTGATCTATTTTTAAGTGGCGAGGAATATCTGTGCTTTTCCATCCTCAACTGCCTCATTTTGGTATATGCCGTCTAGTCGATTGTGACTCATAGCAGAACTGCCCTAGTTTCCTAGGCTTGTAATCTTTATGGGAGGCAACCTGGTGGCCCAGTGGTTAAAGCACTCAGCTGTTAACCTAAAGTTGGCATTTCGAACTCACCAGTTGCTTCTTGGGATAAAGATGTGTCAGTCTGCTTCCGTAAAGATTTACAGCCTTGGAAACCCTACAGTGCAGTCTTGCAGGGTCACTAAGAGTTGGAATCCACCTGACAGCAGTGGAGGCAGTGGCAATCTTTATGGGAGCAGATCACCAGGTCTTTTCTCCTGCAGAGTGGCTGGTGGGTTCGAACTGCAGACCTTTTGGTTGACGGCCAAGCACGTAACCATTGTACCATCAGGGGTCCTTCTCAATTACCTAGAATATGAAAATTAACAGGTTTTGGTTTGTGGGAGATGGTGTCACTGAACTTATAAATTATTACTTATCAGTTATTGCTGAGGGAGAGTTGAGGACAAGATAAGTTGAACTGGAATGCTACTGATGAAGTTCATCTAGATAGCTTCAGTTTTTTTCAGGGAAATGAGAAGCAATGCCATCCAATTAGAGTGCATGGGTTAAGGAAGAGGAGGAAGGCTTAAGGAAAAAGGAAAAAAAAAAAAAAATAGAACAGCCACTGTAAAGTGTTCAATAAGGATGACTATAAGGATTGTTGAGTAGCTTTGAGAACTCAGGAGAAGTATGATGCCATGAAATTTCAAGGACTATAACTGGCACCCTGTTGAATTTGTATCAAGCAATTCCTGATCGGCAGGAATGCTGAATGTCATTTGTGAGGGCTAGCAAAGCAGACAAGAGTTGATGATTATTGAAAAGTTAACATGAAGTCCAGTCTGGATAGGGATACAGAGAACTCAGAATGGGAGCAATGAGTTTGGGTATAAATGTCAGAAGATGGGAGGAAAAAAAAAAAAAAAAAGGAAGACAAAGAATAAACTCAACAGTGATGATAAACTGGTAGGAAAACAGGAAGCTACATTAGAAAAAGCTCTTAAATGAGAAATTCCCACTGAGACCAAAATTTCATAGGAGGTTGAAAAGCACTGATGTCAAAGACTTCAAGGAGAAGCAGAATAAAGAAGTGTACACAGAGGTTCAAAAAAGAGGGGATTGTTGAATGAAGGCTTCAGAACAATGGTCTCGAAGTAGATAGGCCCGCCTGTTCCAGGCAACATGGGTTGAAGGAAGTGGAAAAAACAGAAGACTCTTACAAAAAGATGCAAAAAATTATAAAATTTAAGAGAAAATCTGTTTCAGTTAGTGTGAGGAGGTAGGAATGTTGAAGGCAAAGACATAGGGATGTTTGTTTAGGGGGAATAGGTGTCCTAAAGGTCTCATGACAAAAACAAGAATGGAGTGGGCCTAAGCATTGAGGCAAATAGATAAGGGAGGTTAGAAATAATACTGAGTTCTATGTTAAGGTCATTTCTGAGTGTTGACCAAAGGATTTTAAGGTAATAGGGTTGGAAGGCATATTAGTTTTCTATTGCTGCTGTAAAAAATTATCACAAACTCAAGGACTCACGACAACACGCATTTATTATCTTACAATTGTGCAGGTTAGGAATCTAACATGGTCTCACTGGCTAAAATTAAGATGTGGGCCTGGCTGCTTTCCTTCTTTTTTTTTTTTTTTTTATATTTTATTGTACCTCAGGTGAAGGCTTACAGAACAAATAGTTTCTCATGAAACAGTAGTACACGTTGTTTTGTGACATTGGTTAACAACCCCACAACATATTAACCCTCTAAATTCTCAACCTTTTTTTTTTTTTGGTGAAAATACACATAGCCAAAGATACACCATTTCACAAATTTCTACATGCACAGTTCAGTGACATTGACTACGCTCTTCCAATTGTGCTGTTATTCTCACTTAAGATGAAGGCTTACAGAACAAAATAGTTTCTCATTTAACAGTTACTACAAATGTTACCCTATGACAATGGTTAACAATCTCACAACACATCAACAATATTCTTAGTCAACCTTGTGTTCCCTATCACCAGCTTCCTTGTCCCCTCTGCCTTCTGGCCCTTGTCACTGGACTCCTGTACCTTGTTAGTCTCATTTGGTTTTGCAGTGCTGTCCACTCCCAGGCTGAACAGTGAACCTCGGAGGTATGCTTTCCTTCTTGAAGGCTCTAGGAGAGAACCCGTTTCCTTGTCTTTTCAGTCTTCTAGATGCTGCCACATTCCTTGACTTGTTGTCCCTTCCATCTTCAAAGCCAGCAACAGTGCATCTCTCTGACCATCTTTTTCTAGTCACATCTCCCTTTGGCTCTTTTCTTCTGCCTCCCTCTTCCATTTTGAAGGACCAGTGATTACATTGGACCCACCTGGATAACCCAGAATAATCTCCCTATTTTTAAGGCCAGCTGAGTAACAATCCTAATTGCATCATCAAACTTAATTACCCTTTGCCACATATTCACAAATTCTGGGGATTAGGACATGGACATTTTTGGGAGGTCATTTTTCTAGCTACCACAGGAGTTAAACTGCAGAGACTTGTAAACAATGAAGGATGCTGAATTAGCTGAATCTGGTTAATGGGAGGAAACATTTATGGGAATTGGTTTCAAGATTTCAATTAGATTATTGAGAACATAAACCTTACCAAAATTCTACTCCCGGGTTGCTGATGATTGATATGCAATTCCTGAATGTATGTTTACAATAAAATTAATAACCACACCTTTTGGTCTATATGTACTAGGCCTATTGCAAAGTCATTGCATGAACTAATTATATCTTTAACACTGAGAGGAAGGAATAATCATTTTCTCTCTTTTCACATGAGGAAACTGAATCAGTCACTTGCCCAAGGTCACAAAATAGAGGATTGGGACTGAAACGCAGGCAATGTGGCTCCAGGGCTTTTAACATTACATTATATTGCTTCCTATGTGTACCTCTCTGGGTTGGGAGGTGGGCAATGCCTGGTGATTATCTGTTTTGGGTTAGATACCAAAGGGTACAAATTAGAAACAAAGCTTCAGGTGATTAATTAGGGCAGTATCTGTTGAAACACCCATGGAGGGGTGTGTGGCTCTTATTTTTCTCAATTTAAGCAGACACCAGATTTCTTTAGTTCAATTTAATCTAAATAAAACAGCAAAACTATCCACAAAGCTACACGCTCTTTTCCCTCTTTCCTTCCCTTCCATTAAACAAATATTTACTGATTATTGACAGTGTAAAAGGAACTATACTGGGCATTACATGAATCTGATTAACTGAGACAGGGAGTCAAAGGATTTACTCTGGTGGAAGTAAATCAGACTTTGCCCTAAATGTACCAGTGATCTATAAAATTACAAATTGCATGATTACAGCTTGTCATTTGGTCCCCCCATCTTCTTCTCCATGCTCTCCTTTTAGTAGCCTTCTGCCTCTACCCATATTTTCCTCGTTACCTTCTTTTGAGTGCTTCTCTTTTTATCCTGTTTTCATCACTTTGCTCTTCTGTCTTTTGCCTCCTGCTTTCCTCAACTGCCTAGATTGTTATCTCCTAGCTAGCCAGATCATATTCAAACCACTCTGGAAACAAACTGTTTTATTTTAAAATAGTAAAAACCTCCTGACTCTGTTTTCTCCATTCCCTTTATCACTGTACAACCTCAGACTCACTCTCTGCCCTATACAACTTCCTTACTAAACTCCTGCTGAGAATTCTCTGAAATCCTGGCACTCCATCCATCCTCACCTTCATAGTTTTCTGACTTTTCTAGTAAATCTAATTTTGTCATTCCACTACTAAAAATTCTTCAATGGTTCCCATGATCTACCAGATAAAATCCAAACGTTTTTGCTAAGTTTAAAAATTCCTGCCTATCCATCTAACTTCATTTTCTCCCTTCTCTTTAATTCTCCTTTGCAGGTTACTCTCCAGCAGCACAGATATATTTGCGGTTTCCAGAACACATCATACTCTCATGCCTCTGTAACCTTCCATCTCTTATTTCCATATTCCCTCTGCGGCTTTTACCCCATAGTTATGAAAAGCTCCTAGTCATTCTTTAAGTCTATTCAAATGTTATCTCTACTGGGCGGCCTTTCCGGTCTCTTTCTGGGCAGACCTGCAATAACTCCTCTGCTTTCTCTACACTATACACCTCTCCATTGTAAGAATATTGTTCTTATCACTATTTGGGGTCAGACCTTGGGTTTTTCCATTGGTGAATACTGTGCACCTTGGTAGACTTTTTTGGTGGGTTCAGTTTGTTTTTTAACACACTGGCATAGTTTTGCTTTAAAAGACTGGGATTCTAGCTGGGCAAACATGAACTTATTATCAAACATAGTACCAAGTTCAAACATTCTACAAAGCATTCTCATCTGTTCCATACAGGGAACAGCTATACTTATTCAGACAGCAGGTCATCAGAATTTGTTGATGTGAGGGGAATTAGCTGAAGTCTGCAATGTCCTACCTCTACTATAAAATAGTTCTTTTGTCAGCTGTGAAATTCTAATAATAGCCTGAAACCTTTAATTGGGATTATTTGGGTAAATGTAAAATGCCCAGCACTGTACATAATTACTTCTTTGTTAAGATGTCAACCTTTGTTTTTTTAGTTAAGAGTTAATGAACCTTGGTAACTGGCAAACAGTCTTTGAGGCAGAAAGTGGGATGGACACCATCAGTACTCTTAACCCAAAACAATGAAACCACTGTTGGCATTAAGATCATGACTTTTTTTCCTGAGAAAATACATGCATTTTTTGGTATTAATGATGCCAGAAATATTAATAAGTTAGCTATAATTATTCCTTCAACCAGTTTGTTACCCAAACAAAAATGGTGAATTTATCTTTAAAATTAGAAAACTGAAAATGGTATATAACACCCAGCAAAGCTCTCATGTTAAAGGCTAGTTTAAAAAACAAACAATAATTCTGGTCCTTGAAATAAACAAGCTGTACCATGTAATGTAAAATCCTCTTCTGTAGCCAATAATAATATCTGACAAGAAAGGATTGAGGTGGCTATGTCTAACTTCATTCGAGGAGAATGTAATTTAAGACTGAACAGTTAGTAGAAATTTGGATTACCTTAATAAATTTGTTTGTAACTTAAAATGGAATCTTGAGAGGCTAGTGGTGCCCAGTGGACCGCAGAAACTTGGTTCTGGCAGAAAAGCCACTAAATATAGCTGGTGGTATTTGCAGAGCACTTAACCTTTGTGCCTAGGATCCTCCACTGTCAAACAGGGATAATAGTAATTACTACCTTCCGTGGGAAGCGAGTGTGCGCTTTGACATCTCTGGCTGATAATGCTATATCAACCCAAATTATTATTAGAACATAATGCATGTATGCACATAAAACATCAGCATGTTACTCTTCCAATGCTTAAATATAGCATCTATAAATACTGCTCTTTCATGCTCTGTCTTCACTTTAGGTCCGAAGAGAACATAATCATAGCATGCTACTAATATAATTTTTCTAGATATGGAGAAAATATATATTTTTTAAAGCTCCATATCATCTTTTTGAGAAGCACTAAACCTACTAATTCTTCATGGTCTCTGTAGCAATAGCACGGCAGCCCCCATATTAAGCTTTTTTGGCACCTTTTCAAATGTTGGTTAAATTACTTTCTGGAGACTGGAACCCTCAGAGAAAGAAAGGCTGGGGGTATGAAATTGGCTAGCGATATTAAAATTTGCTTGTTTAACGTTTAACTGATTATCAACAACGTGTTAATGTGCTATATAAACAGATAATTAGCTAGGCGCTGCGCATTGGGCTCCGTCTAAATTTAGCAGTGAAATTAGGTTTAGCAATGAGAAAATGGGAAAAGAAATTTTCCCAAGGGAAACGGTGGTGTCAGCACAGCTGAGGAATGTCACAATAGCTACATTTAGTGAATTATGATTATCATCAGGGGATCTGAGTGATGCAGGGCAAGGTCTATTCATGGGTGCACCCTGAGGGTAGGTGATGGAGAGGAGTGGCTGTAGGAGACACGTTTACAGGTGACACCATAGCCAGGCTGGCGTAAGGAGAGAGAGACGAAAGGAGGGGGGCGGAGGAAAAGAGGTACTAGATCGAGAGCAGGGAGACAGGCTGGGAGGTGGAAGTTAAGCAAGAACAGAGGTAGGCAGGGGGCAGTATAGTGTATATCCTTGGAAATAAAGCAATGTAAACCAAGGGGTGGAGGGCGGATAGTCCCTAGTGACTGAAGGGGGAGGGCAGCGTGGCGGTACGTAAGCGTTAGTTTAGCTTAGACAGGCTCGTCTCTGGGCGGCTGATCCTTGTTCAGCTTTCTTTTTATTGGAACACATTTGTGACTATCTGGTGGAGACGGCAGAACCAACATAAAATTATTGGTCTCAAACCTGAGGACGGGTGTCCTCTGCCTCCAATCACGCCCCAGACAATCCAAACTCTTCACTCCGCAACCCCCTCCCCGCAGAACCGCAGGTGGCTCTGGTTCCATGGTCAGGCCACCTGGACGGTCCGTGGCCAGCGAATGAAAGGACAAGGCGGTCAGCCATCTGGGGTAAGGGTAAGGGAGGGTCGTGGTAGACTACAGATGCTCCTTTTACGGGCAAATACTTAATACTTCCCGAAGTCGCTTTCCCGAAATTAGTCCATGGTTGAAAGGAAACCGGCAGTGAAAATAAAATTACACGTGCGAACATGCAAGTTAAAAAAAAAATCAAAGCAAGAAAAGCATCCCACTCGAGGCGCTCCGATGGAGTATTCATGGCCTCCTGTTGTCAGTCGCCCGGCACGGACAGAACAGCCTGGCGGCGAGAGGGAAGCAAGAGAGAAAGCAATCCTTCCGCGGCTCTTCTCCTGGTCTGGCACCGAGCAGCCCTCCCAAAGAAAAAAAGCAAGAAAAACGCCTGTGCAAACCTGCCTCCGCCGGCTGGGACAAGTGGGGCTGGGAAATGAGGGATTCGGAGAGCACGGCCCTCCCGGGGAGCAGGAAGAAGGAGAAAGTCTCTCCTTTCAGTCCCCCGCACCCCTGGCAAGGAGGGAGATGACTAGTCCTGCAGGCTGCGTCCAGCTTCCCAGTCAGGAACCTTTAGAATGGGCGACGGAAGGGCAGCCTCATCCTGCCTTCTCCTCCCCACACCCTCCTTGTCCCCCCCGGGATTCGCCAGAGCTAGAGGACCGCCCTAAAGAGGCTAACGACTACAGCGATTGTCCCGCAGCCCTTCGCCTTCGTCTGCACCGGGGCCGCGGTGGACCCGCGAGGGGCGGAGTGGGTGAGACCATTGGAAACCCTGGGAAGGGGGGGACGAGGCAAGAACGAGGGGCGGGGCGGACTAATCTATGCCAGATTTTTCTCTGTTTTTTAAAGTCCTGCTTTGGGAGAAACCCCGTTATCAAAGTGGATGAGAAGAGTTTTTTTTTTTCTTGAAAGGGGAGGAGCGTGTGTAGGAAGGCGGGGTGGGAGGAGACGCGGTTTGTCCAGGATCAGACAGGAGCTGGAATTGCGCGGGGAGGCCGGGCTAGTCCCTACGCCCGCTCTGAGCGTGCGTTTCCTCCCCCCCCTCCCGCGCGGGGCGGGTGGTGCGTTCCGAGTTCCCAGGAGTTCGAGGCGGGCGGGTGCCGGGGGGAGGGGAGTGGCGGCGGCGGCGGGTGGTTCCCGCTTCAGCCTTGGCTGCGGCGTGTGCGGAGTCGAAGCAGCCGCGAGCGCTCGGCTGAGTGTCAGCCGGCGGCGAAGGCTTAAGAACTGGGAGTTGGAGACGCGCGCGTCG
>NW_004443991.1:15519742-15555470 GCF_000243295.1 Trichechus manatus latirostris
GAGCGGGCCGGGGGGAGGGTGAGGGATGGCGCGGACCCCAGGGCCGGCTCAGCTGTGTCTCGGAGGCGGCAAAGCACAACTTTCCCCCGCTTCTCCCCCCGGGGCCGGGCTCCTGCTGCCTTCACCGTCGCCACCGCCGCCGCCGCTGCTGCTGCTGCTGCTGCTCTTCTCCGGGCTGTGTGGTAGGTGAACCTCGGCGGCTGTCGCGGGCTGAGGGTCCCGGCGCCGCAGCAGGGCCGACGCGGGCCGCTCTCTGGGGCGGCGAGGCGGTTTGTCGGCGGTTGGCTGCGCGAGCTGGAGCCGCGGACTTTGGATGGAAACTTTTCGCCGCGCCCGGGGTGAGGCCGGGGAAGGGCCAGGGCCGGCGGGTGCGGGGCGGGCAGTCCGCTCCCCTCCCTTGCGGCCCCGCCGGTCGCCGCTGCTGTCGCCCGCGTTCGGCGATGGCGCTTCCTTCCCTGACGGCGAGAGCTTCGTGCCCGGGCTACTGAGTTTGCTCCCGGTACCGCTACTTTCTCGCTCATTCGCGGAGGAAGCTGAGAGCGCGGACTTCCAGCTGGGGTTAAGGTGCTGGGATGCTCGTTTGCCGCCTCATTTTTTTTGTTTTTTCTTTCCCCAATGAAAGTTGAGCTCAAAACCTAGAAACCTTTACGGACCATAGCCCGGAGGAACGAGACCTAGTCCACTCCTCCAAGGCGTTCCACCCTGGAGAAGGCACCATATTAGCCTACCCTACAGCATGCCCTGCAGTCAGTTCTCTTCGGTCTTCAGCCCTAGTTCTTGCCCTGGCAGCCTCTGGATTTCTTTGCATTGAGCCTGTCGCTGCCTTCCTGTTTACGGGACACCTCTCACACTGTCCATGTTTATTTCAGCAAACCCTATTTGTCCCCAAGAATTCTATTTACGTGTTAAATAGCTGACTGTATCGACTGTTCCTCGGCTCTGCTAATCAAAACATCTCCATGCTTCTTCTGGTCTCTTTCTTACTTCACGTTACGTTAGTTTTCCCTGTAACTAGTCTCTTGTAAGTTCTGTTCCCAGGTATCAGAACCTAGACGCCGCCTTGTTAAGGATCGTGCAAAAAAAAAAAAAAAAAAAAAAATCCGCTTTTCACACAAGAGAAAGGGACGAAAATGATAATTAATGGAAGGTGGTGGTTTGGGAGAATAAGGCCACCAGTCTTTGGGCAGTATCAGCACTGCATTCTAGGGCTTTACTTGGTGAGGAAGGTGGAGGAGCAAAGCTTAGGCTTGGTCAAAGATTGGTTTACGTAAGACATTTTTACTGGTATATAAGGCTGCTGTTGGATCTCGGTGTTTTATTAAATCTTAAATGAAACTGAAGTTTTACCAGTATTTATTAAAAGGAGAGACGAGTGCCTGTGTCTGGATAGTGTGATTTAGAAGAAGCAGAATCCTGATGCGGGTAGGTGTGTCAGGGTAGTAGTTGGTTATGGTGGAGGCAGAGTTTTCATATTGACATTGAGTGCCCCTTAAAAGTTGACTTTCCATTACCAGTTCAGTCCACGTTTAAAACACTGTAATAAGAGTTTCTGATTTACACAGTATAGTATGATAAATGGCATGTTATCTAATCTACAGTGTTTCAGTATCCCCACTCCCCAGATGTTTGGTTCCAGGACACAATTTTTACTGCTATTATCTCTTTAAATTGGTGTGAGATTCTAGATTGAATTTGTGTGCTGTTTTTTTCCATTGAAGAAAATTGTGAATGCCACTTACAGTTGGGTGGGAGGAAAGTTGGAGGGTAGGGGGATTAACAGTTTACTGTCCAGACTTAGTTTGTTTTAGGGCTGAGAGAATATTTGTACCTCCAGTAAAGGCAAATCCAGCTAGGCAAAACCCTACTCAAGACTGTGAAACTAGGTAATATGTAGAGCTGATACAAAGAGATAAATTTGCATAATAATTTCACAGTGGTTGTGCAAGTGAAGTGTTGATTACTTTTGGAGGAACACATTTGTTTTCACCTGGAAGAAGAATTTTTTGATTAAAAAAAAAAAATCCCTTTAGTAATGTGTTATCGGAGAAACTTATATTAGAAACCTAAAAAAATCAGTCTAGGTAAAAGACAGATTTAGAGGAGGTGTCAATTGAAGTTATAGAATCAACTCTTGTAGTTTGTAGAGACAGACAGTAGCTTTGTGTTACTGTGTACTGCTCATTTAAAGAGCTTCCTTTTTTGGCTTAATAGTGTTATAACACCTTTGTGAACACTTATGACAAGTTTTTTCCATCTACTCTATTTTAGAATTCACTCTTGAGTAGGGCACAGTTGTCGTGACTTATGGATGCTTAGTAAGTATGGAAAAAGAATTTTCTTCCTGTAAGCTGTTTATTATCTAACATCCACAGCATTACTAACAAGGTTAGGCATATACCTAGATTTTACTAAGTGGAGCCAGTTTCAGAGTTTAAAAGATTTTTAGGCTTTAAAAAGATGACTCTACGCGATGATTTGTTAATCAGAATGCTTGTTTTAGCATATACAGGTTTTGTTTTTCTTTTTGCCACTGTTTTTGATACGCTGCTTACATTTAGCATGGCCTTCAGCTTCTGCAATATCATCTATTAGCACAAGATAATTTTTATAGCATGTTAATTTGACTGCTAAAAAAAAAACCCTCACTACTGGTAGGGCTGATTTTCAGAAAGCTATACAAAAAAAAAAAAAAAAAAAATTACCTCAGATTAGCTGTTTTTTTGGTGTAGGGGTGTATATTATCTATCTTATTTGAAGAACTAAAGTTTTAAAAGGAGAATTTTACAGGTTGACAAACTGCCAGGATTTTTTTCTTTTTCTTTTTAAGCTTAGGAAATTCCTTAAAATAAAGGTCAAGAGGGCTAGGGTTACAGGAACATCAGACTTGATAAATCGTGTTCGTTTAATTCCATGTTTCTTTATGATGACCGTTATCAATTCATAGGTGATCAATATTATCTCAGCTTTTCTTCCTGCCTTTTTTTTTTTTTTTTTTTTTGAGGTACAGAATATTAGCTGGGACTTGGTATTGAAAGGGAAGATAGATTATTGGACCTTTGTAAGATCCCATTTGACTTTAAGATTCTACAACTTTCTCTACATGCGGCAAGGCTTTATCTTAAGATGGGTGTTTAGAAGATGATTGGGAAAAAAAAGGAGAAGGAGATCCAATATGATATTTAACTTTTTTACATTATTGGCACTTGGGGACGTAACACACAAGAGTCCTGCCTTCCAGGAGCCTAACAGCATTGTGATAGACGTTAAGGAAATAGATGATTATTGGACTGTTTGATGTTTATGACAGAGATGTGCATAAGGTGCTGTGGGGTGCCCAGAAGAGGGGTTCCTAACCCATTGGGAAAGACATATGAATGTGAAATAGAAAAAAAAAAATCACTTTTTAAAAATCAACTGGGTCAGATCATCTCTTGCTCTCTAGGCAGTTTATAGTTTAGTTTTTAAAGAGGCAGTTTGATTCTGAAAAAGAAAAGAAAAAGACTGCCACTTACTAGCAGTGAATCTTTGGAAGATTATTTAACCTCAGTAAACTTCAAATTTCTCGTCTTTAGAAAAGGATATTATTTTCACCTGGCTCGTAGAGTTCTTGTGAGGATCAAATGAAAGAATAAAGCATTTAGCAGAGTGCATGGCATATAGTAAATACTGAAATGTTAGCATGTATTGTGAATATAAGCCAGCGAGCCGTGTATTTGTGATTCATAAATTCTACCCTCATGTCCTGAATAATTGAGTATTCAAGTTAATTGATTTGCTGTATTTGCACTTTACATCTTTATATTAAGTGTATAGCGCAATCACTGTTTGTTAATATTTGAGTTTACTTTAGATAAATATAAAGATGAAAACCTACTAATTTTCAGAATATTAGTATACTGTGGAATTAATTCAACTATGTGATGGTATGGAACTCAGTTGAATTTTTCTTTAGTGATATAGAATGCATTTTAGGATTTGGCAGTTCTATGACATCACTTAGAATGTTAGCAATTATATTGAAAATATGGGGTTGGAGAGGGGAGTTACAGTTTGGCTTCTACTTTATCAAATTCCTAACAGTATCAGGGTAGGGCCTACAATACATATTGCTTATATGAATCTTTTCTGCATCCTAAACAGATATAATTGGAAATGGTACCAAATTTAAAAGAAAACATAATAGACCAAATCTTTCTTTCTCCCAGTTAGGTACAGGAATTGGAAAAAGCTGGACAATTATATCTGTAACTACATCTGCTTCTGTGTAGCTCTAGGCCTACCTTGCTTGTGTCACTTACAAAACATCAGTTGCCATGGAGAATCAACTCCCAACTCTTGGCGACCCCATGTGGTGTGTCAGTAGAGCTGTGCTCCATAGAGTTTTCAGTGATTTTTCTGAAGTAGATTGTCAGACCTTTCTTCCAAGGCATCTATATTGGGGCAGTTCTACTGTGTCTTGTAGAGTTGCTGTGAGTCGCAATTGACTCGATGGCAATGGGTTTGGTTTGGTTTGATAGCATATTCTGTAGTCTGTTAAAATTTTCATAAAAATTGACAATAAGCACTATATGGTTTACAAAGTGCAGAATTTAGTTAATTATTATTACTATATAAGGAGCCCTGGTGGCGCAGTGGTTAAGTGCTCAACTGCTAACCGGAGGGTCGGTGGTTCGAACCTACCAGCAGCTCCATGGGAGAAAAATGTGGTAATCTGCTTCTGTAAAGATCACAGCCTTGGAAACGCTATGGGGCAGTTCTACTCTTGTCCTATAGGGTCGAATAACCTGTAAGTCAGTAATAGAATTTGAAAGATGATTTTGTACTGTGCACTCAGATCCAAAAATTTGAACACGATTAGCATATTTTATCTATAATTGATTTAAAGTCTTGAGCCCGTATCCTTTCTTAAATCTCATAAAACTTGTATCCTTTCTTGAGTCTCATAAAACTTATGATTTTTATTTTTGTGAACCCTTATCAAGGATGGGCTTCAAGTTTTTTTTTAATGGCTCACTTTATAGTGTACATCATCAGTTTAAAATTTTAGTGAGGGCCGCCTCCTGTGAGTCTGGAGAGCCATTTTGCAGGTATTTTAGTTGTTGTAGAAAGAATATTGCATTACATACTTATGAATTTTACCTATTCTCATTACCATAGCATCCAGGGAGATTGTTTTTCTTGCAAGCCTGTTGACTGCCTACCATTTATTCTGCTAATTAAGATGAGTAGAAAAGAATTACCTGTTGCATTGTGAGTAAATATTCATAAACTGGAATTTGAGGCATGTGTGAAAACATACCTCATAATTGGATTAAGCGGCTAAGAATTGACAGTAAGCTTTTCAGTATTCGAGATGATTATTTTGTAGGTGTACGATAGTAAATTATACATGTGACTCTAGATAGGAGAGGTTACAATAGTTACCGTCTCACCTTTATTTGGTTTCGTTTAACTTTAATGATTAAAAAACGCAAAGTTGTTCTTATTTTAAGTAGATTGGCTATTCACCTTCTAAAGGCTGTTTAGGCTCTTGGCCTAGGTTTCTTAAGAAGAAACAAAACAGCAAAATTGGGGCTATAAATCAATATTGTCAGCCTGCCAGGCTCAGCAAAACTAGGGTTTGTGGGTGGATTCAAATGAGTTAGGTACTAGGAAATTGTTTTCCAAACAACATGGCCAGGCCCCACTATGGATTTACTAGATCAACATTTTTTGCAAGGAATGGAGAGTGGTGCTTGGAGATTAGGGTTTTTGTGTTTCAGATGTTTTTCCCTCAGCCAGTACTCTTCATTACAGTAGTTTTTATGATTTGGCCAGATTTGATCATTCCTCTGAAAGAAGTACGCTTCTGTTATTTCATTCACTACTGTATCCCTTGTGTGGTTGGCATGGAGTAGGCACTCAAATTTCTTTATTTTATGAATTTACCAACAAAATTAAGTTTAGCATAAACCAGAGTTGTCCAAGAGAAATATAATGTGAGCTACATACGTAATTTAATATTTTCTTGATGTCACATTAAAAAAGAAACAAGTGAAATTAGTCTTAATATATTTTATTTAACTTAATATATCTAACATATGATCAATTCAGTATGGCAATTGATATGAAAAATTGAGATATGTTTCTTTTGTAGTGAGTTTTCAAAATCTAGTAGGTATTTTACACTTGGAAATCATTTTAGTTTCCACCAGGCACATTTCATGTGCTCAGTGGTCAAGTGTGGCTGGTGGCAAACATATTTTGGACAGTGCAGGTCTGAACATTTCATTGTCTCTGAAGTAGGTTATGCTGGTCTCCAGGCCTTACTCATAAGGCCTAGAATGGCATTGCTCTTCCTTTCTGCCTATCAAATTCTGACTTTCTCCAGGAAGCCTTCCCTCACCACTTCTGCAAACAGTGAGCTTTTCTTTTTTAAAAGTTGTTGCATGCCGTCGTGTTGATTTTCGACTCATAGAGACCGCATGTGACAGAGTAGAACTGCCTAGTAGGGTTTTCTAGTCTGTAACTCTTACAGAAGGAGCCCTAGTGGTGCAGTAGGTGGGGTCGACCCTCCAACCTTTTAGTTAGCAGGTGAGTGCTTAACTGTTGTGCCATCAAGGCACGTTTCTTTCTAGTTACTGTTTATTATCTAGTATTTAATTAAAAGCTGTTTTGTGATGTGTGCTCTTTGGTGATAAAAACTTTGCCTCAGACTTTATTGTATGTATCATGGCACCACAGCGTACTCCTTACTTGTAGATATCTGTTTGCATTGTCTAGTTCTAATTTTTTTTAAAAAACTCAGAATTTGACTTCATTGCCTGTCTTATCCTAGTTATCTTCCAAATCCCTAGTCCTTGGTGCCTGCCCTGTTGTGTGTTTAACAGTATGACAATTATAGGTCATTAGTGGGAAATGCATACTAATTCTGTTTATTTTTTGGTGCTTTTAGGTTTAGACCAATGTTTACCGAAGTATTCCATGGAACAGTAGTTTAAGAAGATGTTTTTTGGAAAAAAGTTCCATAGTTGAATACATTTCGGAATGGGAAAAGCTAACTGTATTACTCCCTCATGGAGAGTCACAATGTGCATTAGTTTGTTAATGGTTCTAAGAAATGCTTCAGTAAAATATCCAATTTTACAAACTAAAGAAATATTTGAGTGTGTGTGTAACACCTGTGACTATGTTTCAGAACTTGTGTTGTGTAGAACACACTGTGGGAAACATATCCTTAGAGAGCTTTGTGCTCTTGATATTGTTCCTGTTTTGGAAGGCGTGTGTGTGTGTGTGTGTGTGTGTGTGTATGTTAAATTTGAGTCATAAACCAGAAAAAATTTGTAGATTTTAAAGGTATTTCTTGGTGGGATAGTTTTCCACTCATTATTCTTTTTACTTTTTTCAGTTATATATCTTTATTTCCCATGGTTTCACCCATTTTAAACCAGAGGTGTTTGCAAAAACTAACCTTCTAGGAGGAATACAATTTTTGTTCTTTAGGGTTGCAAATTGCAAAATTTGTTGAGTATTTACCCCAGGATGTATCTCACTTTATGTATAACACATCGCACTTTGGGTTTGAGTTTTAGGAACAAATTTTAGGAATAAAATTGAAGGTAGCTAGTCTATTTTGTGATGGAAATATGCCAGTGCAGCTACTAGGAAGGACCAAAAAAAAAAAAACCTCAGGGGCAAATGAAAATAGGTGCAGGCTGTTGGGGCTTCATCTTGGTGTTTGAGAACATCGTATAAAATGAAGAGTGTGCTTGACCCTTCTAATTGCTTTAATTTCGAGGAAGAATAAATTAATGAAATGCTAGTATTGATATACTGTGGTAAGATTAATTTCATGCAGTAATCCTATTTATATTGGTTATCCATGATTGACACAGCAGCTGCAACAATGGGATGAAACATAGCAACCATTGTGAGGATGGCGCAGGACCGGGCAGTGTTCGTTCAGGTGTACATAGGGTCACTATGAGTTGGAATAGACTCCATGGCACCTAACAACAACATCGATAATAGACGTTATTGCCATTACTAGACTGTCTTAACCCATTTAACCTGTTGCTGTCAAGTCGATTCCAACTCATAGCAACCCTATAGGACACAGTAGAACTGCTCAATAGTGTTTCCAAGGAGTGGCTGGTGGATTCAAACTGCCGACCTTTTGGTTAGCAGGTGAATTCTTAACCACTGTGCCACCAGGGCTCCTAGAATATCTTAGGCCATAATTTTTGAAGATTGTTATTAAAATTTCTATTTTATCTTACCTATCCGATGTGGACTAGATAAGAGATTAAGATTCATTTCATTGAACTGTGAACTCCAAACTGTCTACTAATTTGACTTTGACATAATCGTTCATGGTTGTAATTTCAACTTAATACTTACTGAATCATATGGTAAACTGTCGTTTTCTAACTTGCTTATAGATACTTTGGTTCCTTTAAATACAAAAGTAAAAAAATGCCTTTTTTTTTTAATTGAAGAGATTCAAGTGGGAGAAGGTGCATCGCTAACAGTTCTAGTCTCTCATTAAGGGTACAAAGCTAGAATATCATAGTAGCGTTTTTCACTAATCATGAGTCTGCTTCTGTTAAGGATGTAGCATCCACTGTAAATGTCTGGTTTTCTGCTTGTTAAAGGACGTAAAAAATCACCACCAATAAAAACCTTGGGAAACATTTGCAAATATTGTAGTTGCATTGTTACAAAGTCTAGTTTTATAGTACTTTCCCCATTCATATAAGCATTTCTGAGATTATAAATTTATGATTATCTTGATGATGCAATTTGGTCTGCCTAGTTCATATTAAAACTAAAATGAACTTTTAGTGTTGAAATAACAATAAGGAGCTCCTGTCTGTTTCTAGTCGTTACTCTGTTTGTTGTGCAGTAGTACACTAGTCAACGGATTAATTTTTTCTTTTAAAGTTGTTATAATCCTTACAGTTGATTGACTGATTTTGTATAACATAAAGAAGATGAATATCAAGGCTAGACCGAAGACAGCTATTCTTTCTTAGCAGGAGCTAAAACTGTGCAGTTTAGTGACATTGTTTTCTATATTTGAGATAGATTATTTTTGTAGTTTTCAGTGAGAACATTTTCAAGTTTTAGATTCTAGAGGAGTCAGCAATTATAGTGGCTATTTTGAAGCCATGCATTGTTTGTCCAACTGATTTTTCCATATTGTATAAAAGGATCTGGGCATTGATACGTTTTTGAGATGTTTATAGTTGATAAGTAGCTGGTGAAATTTGTATTATAGTATGCCAGAAAAGCTTTAATCTTAACAGCAACAGTTAACATATAAAAACAAATCTAAAGTTCCCTTTGAAAAATAATGTATTTTTCTTGGAGTATACTATTGTTGCTTTGCTGCCCTCTGCAGTCATCTGAAATAGTCACTGTAGATTTTTCTTCCGTCAGATAATTAGACTACTTTCTTGACCTGTGAGCTTTAAATTTCAAAAATGGTTTGAGTAAATTTACTGTTAAAATATAAAATTTAGTTAGGCACAACAGTTGATTTATATATACCTGTAATGGAAAAAATAAAGGGCTTAGAAATTGGAAGAGGATAGATTGGGGACTATTGAGCATAAGTCAGGACACGTGAGAGCTCAAACCATGTACTAGGTAGTACAGAGAATTATAGATGTGGTGGCTGCTCCCAAACTTACGAACCCATTGAAACCAAAAAACTCATTGCCGCCAGGTTGATTCAGACTCATAGTGACCTTATAGGACAGAATAGAACTGCCCCATAGGGTTTCCAGGGAGCACCTGGTGGATTCAAACTGCCAACCTTTCGGTTAACAGCTGTAGATTTTAACCACTGCACCACCAGGGTTTCCTGTAAACCCATTAGTACGACTAATTGCATGTTAGAATATATGTAAAAAAAAAAAAAGACACTTGTAACAACATAGTAAGTGGTGTGATACAGCCAAAAATAAGGTCAGAAAGGCCTGAAAGAATCAAGGAAGGCTAACTAGAGATGAAATTTTTGGTCTGTGCCTTCAAGAATGGATAGAGATCACATAGGTTAAACAGGTTTACAGGGACTCCCCAGTTACTCACTTCTGACTTGCAGACAACTTGTACTTGCCCTTTAATGTTATTTAAATTTGCCCTCACTTTGAAAACATTGAATCAACCTCTACTTTCAACAAATTTTTCATTACAGTCACCTTCTTGCTGCACATGCAGCTTTTAAATCCTTGAAAAGGCTTCAAGCCTTTTCTTGCATTAAAAACCAAAAATCCCCATTGCTGTCAAGTCGATTCTGACTCATAGTGACCCTATAGAACAGGGTAGAACTGCCCCTTGGGGTTTCCAAGGGGAGGCTGGTGGATTCGAACCACCGACCTTTGGGTTAGCAGCCAAGCTCTTAACCACTGCGCCACCAAGGCTCCTTCTTGCACTAAAGGAAGGCTAAATAAGAACCGTATGCACTAGTTCCGGCTTAACCTGCAAATTCGACCTAGAGACTTACAGACACAGGAATGCATCTTGTTCATAACCCAGGGACTGCCTGTATTTCAGACAGGAAGGGGAGTATTTAAAACACAAAGAATCTGTTTCATAGAAAGTACTATGCTGGTCCCTTTGGAGTCTGCCCTTAAGAAATGTAAAATTTAATGTTCAAATATTTTAAATACAGAATTTGCAATTAGAAAGTGCGTGTGTATGTTAACCAAGTTACTTAGCCTCTCTGCCGTTTCATCCCCTGTAAAATTGGCTACATAATACTTCACAGAGTTGCTGTGAAGTGAAGATAAAATGAAATCTTACTTAATTGTAATAAATTACAAATACAACTAATAATGCAAAGGAAAAGGAATTGTTTTATGCTAGGAATAAAAACAAAGTGTGGGATTATAGAGGAAAGAGCAGTTTAACTGGGGATGGAAGAAGTCTTCATAAGGAAGTAATTTTTTAACTGAACCTTGAGGAATTTGGATTTCCATTTATGAGGGAAGGTTGATGAAAAAGGACATCCTAGTTTGAAAAGACCCTGGGGTGAGGTATCTATAGAAGGAATCAGTGTTCCCGTGTAGTTTCAAACGTGAGCTTTATGGAGGGATTCATGAATTTTTTCATATTGCGCTGAGTACATTAGATTTTGTGTGGTGGCAGGGGACTACTGAGCCTTCTCTGTGATTGCAGAATATTATATTGTCTGGCTGCAATGTAGAAGATAGATTTGAGATATGAGAGACAGGCAGAAAGGAAAACGATTGGAATGGTCCATGGGAAGATAGGATTAAAGAGTGAGATGGCAATTTGACAGGAATATAAAGGAAAGAATGAATCTGAGAACTGTTGCTTAAGGAAGTTTCCTGATGTTTGGATATCGGGGTGGGTGGAGAAGGAAGAGTTGGATATGAACTTGGGTTTCTCCCTTGAATGATTAGGAGAGGATGGTGATAACCTTTAATCAAGCCAGTTTTTTTTGGAGGCATTTTAATTGTGCTGCCTCTAGGCCATGTTTTACAGATGTAGTTGGAAATTGATTATGAGAGCTGGGGAGTGGTAGGATGTAGAATTGGGGATTATCAGAATTGAGGTTTTTTTTTTTAATATTAATGTGTTTTAGTGAGAGTTTACAGCACAAATCTGTTTCTCATTCAAAAATTTACACACATTGCTTGGTGACACCGGTTGCAATCCCTGCATGCATCAGCACTCTCCTTCTTTCCCTTTATACCCTGGGTTCTCTGTGTCCAGTTGTCTTTTTTTCCTGCTACTTCCTGTCTTCTTGTCTTGGCTTTTGGGCAGGTGCTGCCCATTTCATCTTGTATACTTGATTGAACTAAGAAGCATGGTTCTCACATGTGTTATTGTTTCGTAGGGCTGTCTAATCTTTGGCTGAAACATGGACTTTAGGGGTGGCTTCAGTTCTGAGTTAGCAGGGTGTCTGGGGAACATAGTAAGGGGTTCCTTCAGTTTCTGACAGACCAGTAAGTCTGGTCTTTTCTTGTGAATTTGAATTTTATTCTACGTTTTTCTTACACTCTGGGACCATCTTGTGATCCCTGTCAGAGCGATCTGTGGTGGTAGCTGGGCACCATGTAGTCCTCTGGGCTCAGGCTGGTAGAGGCTGTGGTTCATGTGGTTCATTAGTCCTTTGGTCTAATATTTTCCTTCTGTCTTTGGTTTTCTTTGTTCTCCGTTGCTCCGAATGTGATAAGACCAGTAGATGTATCTTAGATGGCTGCTTGCAAGCTTTTAAGACCCCAGACAATACTCACCGAAGTAGGATGTAGGACATTTTCTTTATGAAGTATGTTATGCCAGTTGACCTAGAAGTACCCTGAGACTGTGGTCCCCAGCCCTCAGCTCCAGTAACTTGGTCCTTCGTAGTGTTTGGATGTGTCTAGGAAGCTTCTGTGACTTTGCCTTGGTCAAGTTGTGCTGATTTCTGTTATATTGTATGTTGTCTTTTTTTCATCACAGTTAGCACTTGTCTACTATCTAATTAGTGATTTTCCCTCCCCACCCCATGCCTCCCTCCTAACCATCAAAGATTGTTTTTTTCTGTGTGTAAACCTTTTCTTGGGTTTTTATAATAGTGGTCTCATAGAATATTTGTCCTTTTGTGATTGCCATATTTCACTCAGCATAATGCTCTCCAGATGCATCCATGTTGTGAGATGTTTTGCGAATTCATCGTTGTTCTTTATTGTTGTGTTCCGTTGTGCGTATGTACCATAATTTATCCGTTCATTTGTTGATGGGAACTTAGGTTGTTTCCATCTTTTTGCTGTTGTGAATAATGCTGCAGTGAACATGGGTGTGCATATGTCTATTTGTGACAACTCTTATTTCTCTAGGATATATTCCTAGGAGTGGGATTGCTGGATGGTCTGGTATTTCTATTTCTAGATTTTTAAGGAGGCACCATGTCATTTTCCATAGTGCTTGGACCATTTTCCTTTCCCACCAGCAGTGTGTAAAGAGTTCCAATCTCCCTGCAACCTCTCCAGCATTTGTTATTTTGTTTCTCTTTTTTTTTTTTTTTTGATTAGTGCTAGTAATGTTGGGGTAAGATGGTATCTCATTGTAGTTTTGATTTTCATTTCTCTAATCGCTAATGATCATGAGCGTTTCCTCATGTGTCTGTTAGCTGCCTGAATGTCTTGTTTGGTGAAGTGTCTGTTCATATCCTTTGCCTGTTTAAGTGGATTATTTGTCTTTTTGTTATTGAGGTGTTGAAGTATTGTTTAGATTTTAGAGATTAGACCCTTGTGGGATATGTCATAGCCAAATTTTTTTTTCCCCATCTGTGGGTTTCTTTTACTTGTTTAGTGAAGTCTTTTGAGAGAAAAATGAAAGATGAAGATACAAAGATCAAAGGAGAGGGTTTGATCTTAATAATTTAAGTGATGTGTTTTGAGAATAAATGAGTGTGGGGTGATGTTGGCATTTAAGACTAGAAGCTTTGGGGAAAAAGGTATAAGAAATCAACTAAGAATGAACAACATGAGAGATCATCATTGTGGATTGTTTTTCATTTCTTTTGTTTTTTAGATTTTGTTTCTACTTAGACTTTGTTTTTCATCTTTATTTTGATGAGTAGGTTTGTTAACTTTCTTTGTGGTTATCTTGAAATTTACCCTTATCTTCTTAGATTTGACCAGTCTATTATTACCTGGTATCACCTTGCCTTCCTGTCTATTAGAAAGTTCTATACTTACACCATTTCCTCATTGTTCTGACGGTGTTGTCATTTGCAGATTAACCTCTCTGGTTCCCTGTTGTAAATTTTTGTGTTTTGAATAGTCCTTGAGAGTTCATTTCCTAGGTTGGTATCTGGCTGGTGTGATCTTTTGTACTAGATTCAGGCTGTGGTCTGATGTTTGTTTTCAGACCGAAGGACTCCCTTTAATAATTCATGTAAGTTTGGTTTGGTTTTTACATATTCTCTTAATGTTTGTTTATCTGGAAATGTCGTAATTCACCATCATATTTGAACGAGTGTTTTGCAGGATATATTATTATTGGTTGGTAATTTTTTTGTTTCAGGGTTTTATATATGTCATTCTTTTGCCTTTTTGCCTGCATAGTTTCTGCTGAGTAATCAGAGCTTAGTCTTACTGTTTATCCTCTGTATATGACTTTTTGTTTTTTTCGAGCTACTGTCGGGATTTTGTTTTTGTCTTTGGTTTTAGTGAGTGTGATTATGTTATGCCTTGGTGATTTTCTTTTGGAGTTTATCCTATATGGGGTTCATTGAGCTTCGTGGATGGTTAGCTTTTCATCTTTCATGATATTAGGGAAGTTTTCTGTCAGCAATTCTTCAGTCATCCTCTCTGTGTTTTCCGTTTTTCTCTCCCTGTTTTGGAACTCTGATAACTGGAAAATTTTTGCTTTTGATTGTATCCCACATAAGTCTCAGGGTTTCTTCATTTTTCTTCATTCTTTTTGATTTTTCCTCACAGTTATATCCAAGTGTTTGTCTTCAATTTCATTTATCCTGTTTTCCATTATTTCCAGCCTGCTCCTCAGCCCTTCCATGAGGCTGTCCGTCTCTGAAATCTTGTTTATTTTTTAGATTTCTAATTGTTTTTGTATGATTTCTGGTTGTGAATTTATTTTGGCATTTTGTTCCTGTGTTATTTTCCTGAATTCTTCCATTTTTTTGGTTTGTGTTTTCCATGAATTTGTCTGCCTTTTCCATGAATTTATCTTTTTTTTCCTCATTTTTGTCTGCCTTTTGTTTTAACTCTTGGATAAATCTGAATATTAGAGATTTGAATTCCTTATCAGGTAGTTCTAGTGCTTTTTTTCTTCTAGAAGGTCATTGGGTGTTTTATTTTAGACGCCTACTGAAACTGTCCTGTCATGTTTTTTTTTAAACATGTTTTGATATTGTCTGCTGTCTTCCGGATGTTCGGTAGTTATTTTCTTTATTGACTGTAGATTTGTTTTATCTTGCTGTTTTGTTTTATTTGGTTATATCTGAGCAGGCGGGCTGTGCATTTTTTATTGTTTGGTCATCTGGAGCCACGTTATTTTTCACCTCGTTGTCCAATGGGCAGGGCCAGTTGCTCAGCTATGGTGCAGCAGGGCAGGTCCAGCTGAAGGGGAGGGGCTGGGATGGGTTGTTTGTGGCACATACTGGGGCTGACTACCATTGGAGTGGAGAGACGAGAAACTGAGAAGTGAAGCAAAACAAACAGAAAAGCCCCTAGCGATCCCACTGGCATGGCTGCGCAGACCGGCTAAGCAGTTCCCAAGCCGCACAGTACAGGCCGGCTAGAAAGGGTGGAGATAGTACACGGTGCCAGGTATTGAGGAGACCAGAAAAGAAGGTAAGTAGAAGGAGATGAGAAACTGACAAATGAAGAAAAATAAAAAGGAAACAAGAAGGAGAAAACAGAAAAGCCCACAGGGATCCCACCAGCATGGTGGCTCTGATTGGGACAGCAGTTCCCCAACCAAGTGGTGCTTCACAGCCTGTCAAGAAGAAGCAAAGATGGCACACAGAGTCAGGTGTTTGAGAGAAAGTAGAGGAGGAGGTGAGAGGCAGGAAAGAAACCAAAAGAGGCTGAGAAAAGCAACACCAGCAATAAAGAAGTGGCAGTGAAAAAGCCGGCTCGTGTGGGTGGCGTGAATCTGTGTGGCACGGAACAGGTGCCTCCTGTGCCTGCCGGGAAGCTGTGGATTGGCCTGCTGGGAAGCCATGAATCTTCCTGCCGGGAAGCTGCAGGTTGGTCTGCTGGGAAGCGGTGAAGGCTGAGCAGGGGGAAGCAGAGTGGGGGGTGGGTAAGCGTGTATCGCTGGTTACCAGGTGCTCTCTCTCCTGCTGGGAGCTCCGTGAATCTGCTATCCGGTACTCCCTGTCTGCTGAGCTCCGACAGGAATCCAAGATGGTGGATCCATGCTGCGTTAGCTGATAAGGGACCTTTGCTTGTAACTCTCCTCACTCTCCGTTCTCTATTAGTTTCTTAGTCTGTTGGGTGCTTGATTGAGTTTTTTATCTCTTCATCTGACGCTTAGGGTTCCAGGATTGAGGTTTGTCTCTGTTTTAGTTTTTCTGGTCTTTGCTGTGGAGGGACGGCATGGTGCTTCTGTCTATAGTGCAATGTTGGTTCCGCCCTTGACAGATCAACATTGAAAAAAACCCTAACTGAATTGGTGTAACACAAATTTGTAAAATATGAATGATGATATAGAGGTAGTAATAAGTGTATGTCGGTGGTTGTTCATCAGTATTTTATTTATGTGCACTAGAGATTATTCTGATACTGTCAACACATTAGCTGGTAAAGAAAAAATGTGTTTTTGGAAATTAATTGTATTCATGTATTGAAGGAAGTAGAATATAGCCAGACCACCGATTACCTTTTTTTCCTAAAATATTTGCTATTTTAATCTTTTTAAGTGTACAATTTAATGATTTTAGCTATACTCAGTGTGTTGTGCAGGCATCACCACCATCCATTTTCAAATGTTTTTCCTCACCTTACACAGAAACTCAGTATCCCTTAAGCAGTAACTCCATTCTTCTTTCCGCTTAGCCCCTGGTAAACACTAATGAACATTAATAAGCTTTTTTGTCTGTACATTTGCCTATTCTAGATATTTCCCAAGCATGATGTGTAATATTTTTCCTTTTGTGATGTTTCTCTCAACAGACTATTTTTAAGGTTCATCTGTGTAATACCATGTATCAGAATGTCATTTTTCTTTATGTGTATAGGTATACCACATTTTGTTTATCCATTCATCTGTTGATGGACACTTGGGTTGTTTCTACCTTTTGGCTATTGTGAATAATGCCGGACTGAACATTGGTATACAGGTATCTGAGTCCTTGCTTTGAAGACTTTTGGGTGTATACCTAGGAGTGGAGTTGCTGGATCATATAGTAATTCTGTGTTTAACTATCTGAGTAACTGTCAAACTGTTTTACGCGGAGCTGTACCATTTTACAACCCCACAGCAATGGATGAGTATTCCAGTTTCTCCACATACTTGCCAACACTTGTCACTTCGTTTCCTGATTACAGCCATCCTTTTTGTTGTTAGTTGTTGTCTAGTAGATTCCCACTCATTATGACCTCGTGTGCAGAGTAGAACTACTTCGTAGGGTTTTCAAGGCTGTGACCTTTTGGAAGCAGATCGCCAGGCCTGTCTTTTGACGTAAGGGTGAAACTGTATTTCATTGTGGTTTTGATTTTCATTTCCCCAAATTTAGGTCCCTGGGTGGCACAAATGGTTCGTTTTTGGCTCAACTGAAAGGTTGGTTATTTGAATCCTCTCAGTGGCACCATAGAAGAGAAGCCTGGCAGTCTACTTCCATAAGATTACAGCCATTGAAAACCCTATGGAGCACAGTTCTATCCTGAAACTCGTAGGGTCGCCAGGAATCAGCATTGACTCAGTAGCAGCTGGTTTGGGTTTGGATGACTGCAAACATTGAGCATCTTTTCTTTTCACGTATATATAGACCATTTGTATGTCTTCTTTGGAGAAATGTCTATTTGAGCCCTTTGTCCAATTTTTGGGTTGGTTTTTTTTTTTGTTGTTGACTGGTAGGAAGTCTTTGTATATTTTGGATATTGATCCCTTATCATGTGTATACTTATCAGATTTTTTTTTCCCATTGTGTAGTTTGTCTGTTCACTTTTTTGATAAAATCCTTTGATGCAGAAGTTTTTATTTTGATAAAGTGCAGTTTATCTGTTGTGTTTTTTGCTGCTTATGCTTTTGGTGTCGATCGAGTGCTGCTTTTCTCTGGTTCTGGAGGCCCAAGTAGACTCTGCTACTTGGTCTCTCTTGATTTGGAAAACGCCCCGATTGCCAATGCAAGCCTCACCACGTATGCCAGCCGATCCTGCCTGGAGGGTGCTGGCTTCTGCCGGGTCAGGTCTGACAACTCCTCACTGTTTCTGAACCGTCTCTCCCTTCCCCTGCCGCTTACTCAGTTTTCTCAGCTTTGTCTTTGGCGATCAGGGATCCTGGATTATCATATATAATCAATTCACTTGTTTTTTTGGGTCTTTATGTAAGAAGGGATCACAGGAAGCATCTGATTTTTCTGCCTTCTTGGTCCTATCCTGAGAATGTTTTCAGTTTGCCCTGATTCTTTTTTTTTTTTTTGGCTTTAACAAAGAGAAATGTATTTCCTCACAGTCAAAGTATGCTAAAAGTCCAAATTCAGGGTGTCACCTCCAGGGGAAGGCTTTTTCTGTTGGCCTTCTTCGGTGCTCCCCTGGACTAGGAGCTTCTCTGCGCAGGGACCCCGGTCCAAAGGACGCGCTCTTCTCCCGGCACTGCTTTCTTGATGGTATGAGGTCCCCCTGCCCTCATTCTAGGACAGTTTTGGTGGATATAGAGTTTTTGTTTGACAGTTCTTTTCTTTCAGCGTTTGAAGTATGTCATTCCATTGCCTTCTGACTTCCAACATTTCTGAGGAGCATTGGTACTTACTCTAATAGAGTATCGCTTGGGTTTTATGGCTTACTTCTCTCTTTTTGCTTTCAGAATTCTCTATCTTTGTTTTTTAAGATTTTTATTGCATAGTCATGCGCCACATAACGCTCACTTGGGCCATGTCCAACTGTGTATATATCTGTGGTCCCATAAGGCTAGAATAGAGTTCAGAACTTCAGAGAATGGGACATAGCAGTTGTAACCGGATGTAGTGAACGTAACGGCTTCCCACACACGTGTATCCTGTGTTTTTTGTACACAAAGTGATTACACTCTCAGGCGTGTAATGGCACAGTATGTATTTAACCTATATACGTATGTTTGATAGTCATAAGTATGTATATTACTGGTTTTTGTATATACTGTACTGTGTTGTCTGTTGTTATTTTAGTGTGAACTTCCGCTACTTAAAAAATTTACTACATAACGTATGCTTCGACTTGTAGGCAGCAGCAGTTAATCTCATGTATCGCTCATCTCTTGCGTGTTGTAGTGTTATTTCTGTTTAATTTTCATGTAAAAATAGTACGTGAAGTGCATCATGGCTCCTCAAAACAGCAAAATCAGTGTTAGTGATAGCAGTAGCAAGAGACAAAAGAGAAATATCAGTTTGAAAGTGAAAGAAAAGGTTCTTAAACACCATGCAGGTGGAAAATCAGTGAACGCTATTGCTCGTGATTTAGGTATATTGACACAACCTCCAAATCGCATAATGTTCTATTTCACAGAACATATATGGATGTTAAGCGACGCATGACTGTAGTTTGTCTCAGTGTGGATCTCTGAGTTTATCCTGCTTAGAGTTTGTTGAACTTTGGATTTGTAGATTCATGTCCTTCAGATCTAGAAAGTTTCCTGCAATTATTTTTTCAAATATTCTTGCTTTCTCTTTTCTCTTCTTCTAGAATTACCATGATGTGTATGTTGGTTCACGTGATGGTGTACTACAATTCCATTAGGCTTTTCTCAGCTTCTTTATCGTTTTCTCTTTTTGCTTTTCAGATGCAGTCATTTTAATTGCCTTATCCTGTAGTTCACTGATTCTTTGTTCTGTCAGCTCAAAGTTGCTGTTAAGACCTTCCATAGATTTTTTCATTCCAGTTATTTTTCATTTTCAGTAATTGTTTGATTGATTTTTATAGTCCGTATGTTTCTATTGATGTTTTGTTCATATGTTGTTTTCTTGTTTTTTTTTAGTTCCTTGCCCATATTTTCCTTTAGTTCTCGTAGTATGTTTAATACTGCTGTTTTAAAGGTTTTGAGTATATCTGTTATCTGGGCTTTCAGGTTGACAGTTTCTGTAGCTTTATATTGTCTTTGAATAGGCCATCCGTTCCTGTTTCTTTGTATGTCTTGTAATTTTTTTCCTCAGAACCAAGACCTGTAAATATTATATTAGCTCTGAGTCTCAGAATTTTCCAATTCTCCAGTGTTTGGATTGTTTTAAATTGTTGAAGCTGTAGTAGTTCATCTGCTACTGTAGTAGTTTGTTAGCGACTTCGTTTGCAGCTACTGTACTTCAGGTCGTATGTAGACACCAAGGACTCTGTTTTTCAGCCTGTTTTCAACTAGTGTTTCAAAGGAGATTTCCTTGTACTCTGGTAGGGGTATGGGTTAGGGGAGACAAGATAACTTTTCCCAGGTTTTGCAGCTTGCGTCTGTGCTTAGGGATCAGCCCAAAGTGAGAGTGTAGGGTGTTCTTAGGTGTGTGCTGCACATATGTTTTGCCCTGTGCGTCTGTGTGGCTTTTTAGCTGCTCCATATACTTGGTGCTTTTGAAAGGGCTAAATTCTGCAAGAAATTCTCACATCAGTGCTTCTCCTTTGACCTTTAGAAGCCCAGTCTATGCGTATATCACCATATTTAGATCCAGGTGATTAGGGACATCCACAGCCTTCAGACCTTGTTTGCTGATTCCTCACCCCATAAGAGTTCAGAGGCTGGCGAAACCCAGAGGATTGTCTGTTTTCAGTTCTTCAGGTAGTCCCCAAAAGCTCTGAACAGACACATACAGCTGTCACCAACAAAAGCAAAGTCTACTTGGCTCACTCCAGAGCCAGAGAATGGCCCCTTCTCTGAGACTGTGGTCTGTGGTTCACTCTGCAGCTGCTGCCACTGTTATTGCTGCCTCAGAATGGGGAGGAGGAAGGGCATTAACAAAAGAAATTTTTCTACAGTTTAAAGGTCACGTTTTTCTTAATTTAGCGTTTGTCTAGTTGCTGAAACTCTCCAGTTGCTTTTTTGATATATTGTATAGCTTAATGTACTGATTTGGGGTTAGGCTTTATTTTGGTTATAGCATGGGGGGAAGGAAGCATAGAAGCATAGAACTGCTCATGCTGCCATCTTTCAGGAAGTCCTCTGACTGCCTTTTGAATATAATGCAATAGAGTATCATTGATAGCTTGGGAAAAGATCAGTAATATAACCGATGCAACCAAACCTACTGCCGTCGAGTCAGTGCCAACTCATAGCGACCCTGTAGGACAGAGTAGAACTGCCCCATAGGGTTTGCAAGGAGCAGCTGGTGGATTTGAAATGCCGACCTTTTGGTTAGCAGCCAAACACTTAACCACTGCATCACCAGGGCTCCAAATGATATAAGGAAAGCAGTATTTAAGGAATACTGATTCATCATAAGCAGGTTGGTCCAGATATGGAGTTTTTAAGGCTTAAATTAGGATAATAATAGAAATGAAAGGGGAATATTTAATAAACAAGAAACAAAAGGCAAAACAGCAGCTTTTGATGATAACCAGGATAGAAAGAGTGGGGGAAAATGAGTAAATTTGGAGTTTTTGTATTGGACAGATGGGAAAATAATATAAATATTGATAAAAGGCGGTTGAGGTAAGAATTAGATATGACACGAATGGGATAATGATTTTCGTTTTGACTCTGTTAACTCTTAAGAATTAGGACTTGATTCAAGTCAACATGCTAATAAATACAGAATTTGGAGATGTGAGGTGTGAGTTGGTTTGAACAATTCTTGAGGCATAGATTAATGAAATGTTAAAACCTTTTTATTGACATACATATGGAAAAGTATGCATAATAAATGTACTGACATAGACGGACTAATGCAAAATAGTCATATCCATGAAACTATCACTCTGGTTAAGGAAAAAAAAACCAAAAAAGAAAAAAACCAGTGCTCCAGATAGCCTCTTACAGTCCTTCCCAATCATAAATCCAACTCTCTTTTTTGGAAATAACCACAATTCTGATTTCTAACACTATAAATTAGTTTTACTTTTTTAAAAACTTTTTATACTTCTTTTCCTGAATGTTGTGAGATTCATTTGTGTTGTTACACATGCAGTAATCCTTTTTTTTAACTGTCAAGACAAGATCCAAGGTTGCCAAAAAAGATAACTTATATAGATACTCGTTGGAATAATGCTTTACTCACATAGAGAAAAGACAAAGAGAGGTCATTTCAGTAATAGGTGTTCGTCCCCCATGGCCAGCAGATTTCACTTCTCTGCTAACTTAGTGCTGGTGGTCTACTCGTAACCCTCTTCTGTTGCAGGAGAAGGACCCAGTTCCCTCCCTGCTGGGAATAAAGATAGCAGTGGGGTTGGCCAGGTGCCATATGATGCGCATGTAAAAGCAGTACAAAGAAGGCGTTTCCCTGATGATGACTAAGAAACTGGGACAGAGGGAGGCTCAGTTTCCAGGATCCCATTATCTGGGAAGATTTTAAGCTCAGAGCTCTGATTAGGTGGTCCAAGTGAGAATTGCAAGGCCATGCGACAGACTACTCTCCCAACATTAACCGCTGTACACTATTATGTTCTGTGAGTGTCCCGTAATTGATATCCCTTTCGGTGTTGGACAGACATTTGGGTTGTTTTCAGGTTGAGCTTTTTATGAATAGTAGTACTATGAACTATTGTATTTGTTATGGTACCTGTCTTTTCAGTAATTAGGAGGATTTACAGGACTGAAGGCTATGATTTATTACAGCAAAAGGGTAACAGGCACAATTGTTAAAGAGAAAAGGTGCATAGGGCAAAGTCTGAGGAAAACCAGGTACAAGCTTCCAGAGTCCTCTCTCATTGTAATCACACAGGGTACACTTAATTCTCCAGCAATGAATTGTGACAACAAATGTGAAATGTTGCTAACGAGGGAATTAATGTCCAGGATTTTTTACTGAGGGCTTATCATGTAGGCAACCCCTGCCTGGCACATATCCAGTCTAGACTTCCAGAAGGAAAGTAAGTGTTTAGCATAAACTGTATTGCTTGTACAGTTTGGGCACAGTGAGCCACTCTTAGCAGTTAATGGTAGGAACCATGCCAACATCGAAGTTCTCAGACATCAGCCAGGGGCCATCGTTGCGAACAGGCCTTTTCCAGGATAGCAGTTTAGGCCTGCTGTGGTAACTGTTTTCTGCACAAAAGACCATCATTTATGAGGTTTTTCTTAAAGGCCTCTAATACCCATTCAGGAAGTTTTGATTCCAGTACTCTCCTGATATTACCAGAAGGAGTTAGTAGAAAGTTTTACAAACAACAATCGAACCAAAATCATACCCATTGCTGTTGAGTTGATTCCAATTAATAGCAACTCTGTAGGACAGGGTAGAACTAGAACTGCTACATAGGGTCTCCAAAGCTGTAATGTTTACAGAAGCAGACTGCCACATCTTTCTCCTGCGGAGTGGCTGGTGGATTCGAACCACTGACCTTCCAGTTAGCAAGCAAGCACTTAACTACTGTGCCACCAGGGCTCCTTACAAACAACACCAGAACATATTAATGCTCACTGTCAACTTTAAAGGTCATAAAGCTGCCAGTCATGGCACCAGGAATACCAAGTTTGTATATGCAGGGATAATATCACAGCTGCCACCTGTATCCAGATTTTAGAGTTGTGACAAAAAAATGTGTATCTTGGAATCATTGAAATACAAAACTAAAAATTCCCATTTTTGAAGTTGCTTGCTTATGTTGAAGAACTTATCCCGATTCAAAGAGTACTGGGTTTTGCTGTTGAGATGCTTCATGGAAATTATGGTAAAAGCAAATAGGTGGATTATAGTTTACATTTTAGGGGTCTAGCTTTGACTGTCCTTTGTCCAGAATGCACAAGAAAGAGCAAATTGCCAAATGGTGCTTAAAAACGTTCTAGACAACTAACCTGGAGCTAGCCTCCTTTCCTTTTCCTATCTTTGCCCTTTCCTTCCCCTTCCCTTTTTCTGTTCTCCCCCTTCCCTTCTCCTTTCCTTTTTTCTTTCCCTTTCCTTTTTTCAGACAATTTTATGTGTATAAAAGTGAAATGATACTTTTTAGCACTAATTCCTGTCTTTTAAAATTCTTCATGTAACATTTGGAGAAATTGACTAACATTATATTAGAATTAGAACTGGAGAAAAATTTGAAAAGCGTTTTTCTAGTCCATATTTTTCTTTTAGATGAGGAATTTGAGGCCTGTTGAAGTTACAATGTGGTTTTTTTTGCCTTAATACATAAAATTCTTTGGAGTTTTTTTTTTAAATTGTGCTTTAGTTGAAGTTTTACAGAGCAAATTAGTTTCTCATTAAACAACACACATACTGTTTTGTGACGTTGGTTGCCAACCCCATGACGTGTCAACACTCTCTGCTTCTCGACCCTGAGTTCCCCATTACCAGCTTCCTGTCCCCTCCTGCCTTCTTGTCCTTGCCCGTGGGCTGGTGTGCCCATTTAGTCTCATTTTGTTTTATGGGCCTGTCTGATCTTTGGCTTAATGGTGAACTTCAGGAGTGACTTTAGTACTGAGTTAAAACGGTGTCTGGGGCCATACTCTTGGGTTATCTCCAGTCTCTGTCAGACCAGTAAGTCTGGTGTTTTTTTGAGAGTTAGAATTTTGTTCTACATTTTTCCCCAGCTCTGTCCAGGACCTTCTATTGTGATCTCTGTCAGAGTAGTTGGACTAATCTTTCCCTTGTGTCCTTGTTTTTTTTTCATTCTCCCTTGCTCCAGATGGGGTAGGACCAGTGGAGTATCTTAAATGGCCACTCACAGGCTTTTAAGACTCCAGATGCTACTCACCAAAGTAGAATGTAGAACATTTTTTTCATAAACTGTGTTATGGCAGTTGAGCTAGATGTCCCCCGAGACTATGGTCCGCCGCCCTCAGCCCAGTAATTCAGTCCCTCAGGGAGTTTGAATGTATCTGAAGCTTCCATGACTTCGCCTTGGTCACACTGTGCTGACTTCCCAGTATTGTGTGCAGTCTTACTGTCAACTGAAGTTAACCACTTGTGTATTGTCTATTTAGTGTTTTTCTTTTCCCACTCCTTCCCTCCCTTGTAACCATCAACGATTGTTTTCTTCTGGATGTAAACCTTACCATGAGGTTTTATAGTAGTGGTCTGGTACAATATTTTTTTTTTTTTTCTTTTTGTGCTTTATATGAAAGTTTATAGCTCAGGTTAATTTCTCATATACAGATTTACACACATATTGTTATATGAGATTAATTGCAACCACTATAATGTGATAGGACACTCCCCCTTTTCCACCCTGGGTTTCTTGTGTCCATTCAACCAGTCCTTGTGCCTTCCTGCTTTCTCATCCTGCCTCCGGACAGTAGCCTCTCATTTGGTCTCATGTATCTGCTTGAACTAAAAATAAAAAGCACACTCTTCACAGTATCATTTTATGTTTTATGGTCCTGTTTAATCTCTGTCTGAAGAATGGGTTTCGGGAATGGTTTTAGTTCTGAATAAACAGAGCGTCTGGGGGCCATGGCTTCAGGAGTTCCTCCAGTCTCTGTCATACCATTAAGTTTGGTCTTTTTACATGAATTTGAGTTCTGCTTCACACTTTTCTCCTGCTTCATCAGGGAATCTGTTGTGTTCCCTGTGAGGGTGGTCATTGGTGGTAGCCAGGCACCATCGAGTTCTGGTCTCAGGCTGATGGAGTCTCTGGTTTATGTTGACCTTTCTGTCTCTTGGGCTAATACTTCCTTTGTGCCTTTGGTGTTCTTCATTCTCCTTTGCTCCAAGTGGGTTGGGGCCAGTTGATGAATCTTAGATGGTCACTCGCAAGCTTTTTAAGAGCCCAGATGCCACTCACCAAAGTGGGATGTAGAACATTTTCTTAATTTTGTTATGCCAATTCACCTAGATTCTATGTCCCCCAAAACCATGGTCCCCAGACACCAGCCCCAGTTACTCTGTCCCTTGAAGTGTTTGGTTGTGTTCAGAAAACTTTAGCTTTTGCTTTAGTTCAGTTCTGCCCACTTCCCGTGCATTGTGTACTGTCCTTCCCTTCACCTAAGATGATTCTTGTCTACTATCTAGTTAGTGAATTCCCCCCTCACTTCCACCCTCGTAACCATCTAAGAGTGTTTTCTTCTGTGTTTAATTCTTTTCTTGAGTTCTTAAGATAGTTGTCTCACACAATATTTGTTTTTTTGTGCCTAGTTTCACCCAGCATAATGCCCTCCAGATTCATCCATGTTGTGAGATGTTTTGCAGATTCCACACTGTTCTTTATTGTTAGGTAGTATTCCGTTGTGTATATTACCATAGTTTATCCATTTATCTTTTGATGGGCATTTAGGTTGTTTCCATTTCTTTGCTATTGTAAATAATGGCTGCAATGAATATGAACCTGCATATGTCTCTTTGTGTAACGGTGCTTATTTCTCTAGGATATATTTCTAGGAGCGGGATAGCTGGGCCATATGGTATTTCTATTTCTAGCTTTTTAAGAAAGTGCCATATCATTTTTCGAAATGGCTGTACCATTTTGCATTCCCACGAGCAGTGCATAAGAGTTCCAATCTCCTCGTAGGCTTTCCAACATTTGTTTTTTTTTTTTTTTTTTTTTGATTTGTGCTGGTAATGTTGTAGTGAGATGGTATCTCATTGTAGTTTTAATTTGCATTTCCCTAATGGCTAGTGATCATGAGCATATTTCCTCATGTGTCTGTTAGCCACCTGAATGTCTTCTTTGGTGAAGTGTCTGTTCATATTCTTTGCCCATTTTTTGAATTGGATTATTTGTCTTTTTGCTGTGGAAGTGTTGGATTTTCCTATAGATTTTAGAGTTTAGACATTTGTCGAATTTGTCATAGCCAAAAAATTTTTCCCAGTCTGTAGATATTTTTTTACTCTTTTGGTGAAGTCTTTCGATGAGCATAAGTGTTTAATTTTTAGAAGATTTCAGTTATCTGGCTTATCTTGTGTTTGTGTATTGTTAGTTATGGTTTGTATTCCATTCATGCCGTGTATTAAGGTTTCTATCGTTGACCCTATTTTTTTTCTATTATCTTTCTAGTTTTTGATTTTATATTTAAATATTTGATCCATTTTCAATTAGTTTTTTTGTATGGTGTGAGGTATGGGTGCTGTTTCCTTTTTTTAACAGATGCACGTCTAGTTTGCCAGCTCCATTTGTTAAAAAGACTGTCCTTTCCCCCATTTAATGAACTTTGGGTCTTTCTCTGGAACTTTGGAGGGGCCTGAGAATCCAGCCATCTTCCCTGTTTACATTCGTATTACCACCACTCTTGTTCTGGGTGTTACTATCTCTTGTCTATCTTAGAACAGTAGCCTGTGGTTTTAGTTTCCTAGGACTGCTGTAAAAAATCACCACAAACTTGGTAGCTTAAAACAAGAGAAATTTATTGTCATAGTTCTGGAGAACAGAAGCATAAAATCAAAGTGTTGGTTGGGCCACGACACCTTCAGAGGCTCTAGGGGAGATTTTTTCCCTTGCTTTTTCTAGCTTCTGGTGGCTCCCAGGGCTTCCTTGACTTGTGGGTGCTTAACTTCAGTCTCTTCCTCTGTCTTCGTATTTCTTCCCTAGTTGTCTGTTTTACATGTCTCTTCTCTGTGACTCTTATAAGGACACTTGTCATTGGATGTACAGCTCACCTAGATAACCCAGATCTCATCATGAAGCCCTTAACTACATCTGTGAAGACTCTTTTTTCTCCCCCCAAATAAAGTCACATTCACAGGTTCTCAAAGATGTGAACATATCTTTTGAGGGACTACTGTTCTACCCAGTGCACCTTTTAATTGATCTTTCTACATCTTTGCTTTCTTGTTTTCACAATAATGTGTGAACTGCTGCTAGATTGATTTTTACAATGGTGTTGCTTAGTTTTTTGGCTAGAACAGGGCATCAGGATTGGAGGAAGACTCATTAACAACCTGAGTTACGCAGATGACATATACTGGGTTAGGCAGATGCTTACTGAAACTAAAGAGAACTTGATCTGTCTGGACGTAGAACACTATCAGTGATAGGTTAATATCTATACGCCTACAAGGAAAACCAGTAAATACGACTGTTATTCAGATTTATGCAGTGATCACGGATAGTGAAGATGAAAAAATTGAAAATTTCTGTGACCTCCTGCAGTCTCAATTGATTAGTGTACAGTCACTATGCATTGATAATTACTGTTGATTGGTATGCAAAAGTTGGAGACGAGGAAGGATCAGTAGTTGGAAAATATGGCGTTGGTGACAGAAACAATGCTGGAGATCACGATAGTATTTTGCAAGACCAACAACTTATTTATTGGAAACACTTTTTTTAACAAAAAAATCAATATATATGTAAACCGTATCAGACAGATTAGATAGGAATTGAATTGACTGTCTATGGAAAGAGATGATGGATAAGCTCAGTATCATCAGTCATGACAAAGCCAGGGGCTAACTCCAGACCAGACTATCAGTGGCTTGTGTGTAAATTCAGGTTGCAGCTGAAGAAAATCAAAGCAAGTCTACAAGAGCCAGAGTACAACCTTGAATACATTCCTTTTGAGTGGACATCTCAAGAATTAATTTGATGCACTGAATACTAACAAAGATGAAAAGAATTTTGAAATGGCATCAAGGACATCATACATGAAGAAAATGAAAGGTTGTTAAAAAGACAGGAAAGAAGGAGAAGACCAAAATGGATATCAGAAGATACTTTCTGAAACTTGCTCTTAAGTGCAGAGTCACTAAAGCAAATGGAAGAGATGATGGTGTAAGAGTAGAGCAGAAGATTTCAAAGCACGGTTTGAAAAGACAAGATGAAGTATTATAATGAAACGTGCAAAGACATGGAGTTAGAAAACCAAAAGCGAAGAACATGATTGGCGTTTCTTAAGCTGAGAGAACTAAAGAGAAAATTCAATCCTTGAGTCGTGATACTGACGGAACGTATGGGTAAAAAAATTAAATGATGCAGGAAATAGCAAAAGAAGATGGAAGGAATATAGCGAGTCACTGTACCGAAAAATATTGGTCGATGTTCAGTCATTTCAGGAGGGTAGCATATGAGGAAGAACAGCTAGTACTGAAGGAAGAAGTTCAGGCTGCACTGAAGGCGTTGGTGGAAAATAAGGTTGCAGGGATTGACAGAATACCAATTGAGATGCTTCAACAAACGGGTGCAATCTGGAATTGTTTTCTCACCTATATCAAGAAATTTGGAAGACAGCTTCCTGGCCAACAAACTGGAAGAGATCCATATTTGTGTCCATTGCAAAGAAAGGCAATCCAGTGGAATGCAGAAATTATCAAACAGTATCTTTAAATACCACATTCTAGCAAAATTTTGCTTAAGACAATGTAAAATTAACCATAGCCGTCCATTGACAGAGTACTGCCAGAAGTTCAGGGTGGATTCAGAAGAGGACGTTGAATGACATATGGGTCTTGGCCAAAAGTAGAGAATATGAGAAAGATGTTTACTTGTTTTTTTTTTTTTTTTTTTTTGACTATGTGAAAGTATTGTATTGTGTGGGTCATAATAAATTACACATAACATTACGAAGCATGGGAATTTAAGAACACTTAGTTGTGTTTATGAGGAACCTGTATATGGGTCAAGATGCAGTTATAACAGAATAAGGGGATACTGCATGGTTCAGAAGTAGAAAAGGTGTGTAGCGGGTTGTATCCTTCACTTATTTAATCTGCATGCTGAACAAATAATCTGAAAAGCTGGATTATGTGAACAGGAACGTGGCAGCAGCCTGCGATATGCGTATGACACAACCTTTTTTTTTACTGAAAATGAAGATAACATGAAGCACTTACTGATGAAATTCACAGACTGTAGCCTTTAGTATGGCTTATACCTGAACACGAAGAAAATGAAAATACTCATAACTGTATCAATAAACAGCATCATGATAAATGGTGAAGAAATTGAAGTTTTCAAGGATTTCATTCCACTTGGGTCAACAATCAGCGTCTGTGGAAGCACAACTCAAGATATCAAAAGAAAGTTTGCACTGGGCAAACCTGCTGCAAAAGATCTCTTTAAAGTTTTAAAAACCAAAGATGTTACTTTGATCACTAAGGTGCACTTGAACTCAAACCATGGTCTTTTCAGTCACCTCATGTGGATTTAAAAGCTGGACAGTGAAAATAGAAGAATTGATGCATGTGAATTGTGGTGTTGGCAAAGAATATTGAATATACTATGGACTGCCAGAAGAACGTACACATCGGTCTTGGTATAAATATGACGAGAATGCTTCTTGGAAGTGAGGAAGGCGAGACTTAGTTTGCTTTGCTTTCGGCATGTCGCCAAGAAAGACCAATTGCTAGAAAAGGACAACATGGTTTGTCAAGTAGAGGGTTGGTGAAAATGAGGGAAATCCTCAGTGAGATAGATTAACACAATTGCCACAACAATGGATTCAAACCTCCAAATGATCATGAAGATGGTGCAGGACTGGGCAGTTTCGTTGTTATATTTAAGGTCAGTATGAGTTGGAGCCAACTCGATGTCACGTAACAACATTCTTCTCCAGATTACCCATATAAAATTAGAGTCACTAGTTCAGATTTAGCTAAAGGAAAATTTCACTTTCTAGACATAATTTTTCCTCACTCTACATAGTTCTCATTTACTTGTCCCAAGTCACTTATTATAAGTTTGCAGTCTTAACTAGAGTGTCTCTGACAAAATCCAAACCAAACCCGTTGCCGTCAAGTTGATTCCAACTCATAGCGACCCAAAGGACAGAATAAAACTACCCCATAGAGTTTCCAAGGAGTGCCTGGTGGATTCAAACTGCCAGACTTTTGGGTTAGCAGCCGTAGCACGTAACCACAGGGGTGACCTGTATGTCCCAGTTTGCCTGAGAATCTCTACGTTTACAACTGTTTCTCTAGCATAATTTATAATAACGCCCCCAACTCCCCTTTCACTCAAGAAAATGTTTTGGCTTGGGTAACAAATTATGTGGCCACGATCCATGGCCCTTGTGTGTCTTATTTTCTTTTCTAGCTTCTCAGCTTTTGGAAGTCTCAGGCTATACTATTTTCTTTATTATAGTACTTAGTACATAGTATTCAGTGAATGAAATTCAGTGCATGTTTTATCTTTACTATGTACCCTCTATATTTTCGAAATTATCTCACTTCTTTCTACAGCTGAAACTTGGTCTGTCAGTTAAAATTGTTCTCTTGCAATATTTAATCCCTTGCTGCAGTGTTTTTCATTTTTACAGCAGTCTTGCAAAATCTTAACTTGAGATTAATCAAGCTGTATGCAGTCTCTGTACTTACCTTCTAGATGCTAGTGGTGCTAGGGGAGAAAAAAAATCATGTAACAGTGTAACTTGGTGCCACTACAAAAATTAGGTTTTAGCTTCAGCTGGACCCCAACTGTTAACTAGCAGTTCTGAGCATAGTTAGTGCTCACTACCCATGTTCAAGGTTTTTTGTTTTTTAACTGAGACCTTGTTAATTAAGTGATAATAATCCCATTTTACAGGTGATAAAACAGGCTCAAGTATCCAAGTCTAGATTAGTTTGGTTTCACAATTCTTACCTTTTCATTCCACCCTGTTGCCTATTCACAGTTTCAAGTCTCATTTTTAGGTCTGAAAAGTATACTACTGTACTATAAGCTCAGTGTACTTATTTAGAGATGGCTTTTTTATTTTTATGATTTTCCTTTTTTTTTTTTTTTATGCTTTAGGTGAAAGTTTATAGCTCAAGTTAATTTCTCAGAAAAATTTATACACATTGTTTTGTGACATTAGTTGCATTCTCCACAATGTGACAACACATTCCTGCTTTCCACCCTGGGTTCCCTCTGTCCAATCAGTTGCTGTCCCTTCCTGCTTTCTTAGCCTGCCTCCGGACAGAAAATACCCATTTGGTCTCGTGTATCTGATTGAACTAAGAAGCACGTTCCTCACATGTATTATTTTTTGTTTTATAGTCCTGCCTAATCTTTGAAGACTGGGCTTCGGGGATGGTTTCAGTTCTGGGTTAACAGAGCATCCGGGGGCCATAGTTTTGGGGGTTCCTCCAGTCTCTGTCAGAACATTCGGTCTGGTCTTTTTACGTGAATTTGAGTTCTGCTCCGCAGTTTTCTCCTGCTCCGTCTGGGACTGTCTGTTGCATTCGCTGTCAGGACGGTCATTGGTGGTAGCTGGGCACCATCTAGTTCTTTTGATCTCAAGTAGATGGAGTCTCTGGTTTATGTGGACCTTTAGTCCCTTGGGCTAATATTTTCCTCGTGCCTTTGGTGTTCTTCATTCTCCTTTGCTCCAAGTGGATTGGGACCGGTTGATGCATCTTAGATGGTCACTCGCAAGCTTTTAGGAGCCCAGATACCACTCACCAAAGTGGGATTCAGAACATTTTCTTAATCAGCTTTGTTATGCCAGTTGACCTAGATGTCACCTGAACTTAGAGAGTTTTCTTTGGCAAATTACAGAGGAAGCAAAGTTGTTCTGCTTTTAACCAGTTTATGAGCTAATGCTTTTCTTTTTTTTTTTAAAAAACAGTAGATTTGAGTTTTTGGAATATGAATGAATATCAACGTATCTGTATAAATTTTTACTTGGATAATTATAGAAGGGGTCAATAGAACATCAATAGGCCATAATTTATGAGAATTGATATTAGATCAGCATCTTTGAAGCACTAGTTATTTACCATGGTAAAGACAACGTGCAGTTCTTCTGAGAAAGGTATTTACATGTTCACAGGCTTTCTGTTTTTATATATGTACCACTTAAAGTAAATTAATGGATCAGAAGTAAATTCAGTAGTATTTGTAAAAAACAACAATTGCTTTTGTTGAAATTTGTCATAATACTGTTAATTATAAATTTTGCTACTGAAATGATACTAAATTCTAAGATACTGTAATTATTGTAGAATTTTGGCTAATAAATTGTATTATGATTAATACTCATTTCATTAATAGTCAAAATTTGCAACAATATGGTTGCATATTCAGAGGTTGAAATTGGAATTGTTTTGCAAAGATTTTCTCCCAGCTAGTAGCTTGTATTAAGAGTGTCTTTATTTTTATGTACGTATGTATGTCTGTATGTGTTAATTTATTGTCCTTTAGGTGAAAGTTCATACAGCAAATTTGTTTCTCATTAAACAATACACAAATTGTTTTGTGACATTGGTTTCCAACCCCGTGACGTGTCAACAAGAATGTCTTTTTAAGAGAAGAAATTTTTAAGTTTGATGAAGTTCACTGATTGTGCTTTTGGTGATTTATCTAAGAAATCTTTGTCTAACACAAGGACACAAAGATTTTCTCCTATATTTTCTTCTAGAAGTTCTGTAGTTTTACATTTAGACATATAATCCATTTTGAGTTAATTTTTTTTATTAATATGTGATGTGAGTTATGGATCTAACTTCGTTTTTTTTGCACATGAACACTCAATTATTCCAGTATTGTTTATTAAAAAGGCTGTCCACTGCCTTTGTACCTTTGTCAAAAATCAGGTGTGTGTGTGTGTATGTGTGTAATTATTCTGGACTGTGTTGGGTTCCATTGTTCTGTTTGGCATCTCTACAGCAGTACCACATGATTTTGATTGATGTAGCTTTATAATAATTCTTAAAATCAGATAGTGTTACCTGATAATTTTGTTCTTTTTCAGGGTTGTTTTGGCTATTCTAGGTCCTTTACATTTCATATGAATTTTAGAAACAGCTTGTCAGTTTCTACCAAAAATGTACTTGAATTTTGATTGGGATTCTGTTGAATCTATAGATCAATTTACAAAGAAGCAACATCTGAAGAATGTTGAGCCTTCTGAACGGTAAACAAAGTTTAGCTCTCTCCAGTTACTTAGGTCGTCTTTACTTTCTCTTAGCAATGTTTTATAGTTTTAACTATACAGGCTTTTCACTCCTTTTTTCAGATTTAATGTTAGCTATTTCATATTTTTTTTGATACTGTTCTAAATAGCTTGGTTTTCAGACCTGTGTTCTCTTCACTATTAATATTCTTTGGATTATTTCATGTACTCTCATGAGTTTATATGCCTTTTATGTGTTGATCACTGTAAATTATACTTCCAGTTCATCACTTTTTCCAGAACTCCATACTTTTACAGTCAACATATCCATTTGGTTGTCATATAATCCATTGTTGTTGAGTCGATTCCGACTCATAGCGACCCTGTTGGACAGAGTAGAACTGCCCCATAGGGTTTCCAAGCCAGTAATCTTTACAAAAGCAGACTGCCACATCTTTCTCCTGCAGAACAGTTGGTGGTTTCAAACTGCTGACCCTTCAGTTAGCAGCCGAGCACTTACCCACTGTGCCACCAGGGCTTCTTTGGTTGTCTTATAGACATCTCAGAATAACCAGGCCAAACCTCCACTTCTGAACTTCTCTCCACCCCTTAGCCTTAAAAGTATTCCTTTTGCTCATTTTCATTTTGTCAGGTGTCAACACCATTGTTCCAGTTGCTTGAGCCAAAAATTGTCTCTCTGCGTTAATAAATTCCTAACGTTCTTGAAATTTTTCTTCAGTTCTTTTGGCCTGAGAAATGCCGAGCGTGTTCTTCGCTTTTGGTTTTCTATCTCCGGGTCTTTGCACATGTCATTGTGATACTTCTGTTTTCTCAAGCCGCCCTTTGAAATCTTATGTGTGGCTCTTTTACTTCATTTCTTCTATCTGCTTTAGCTACTGGATATTTAGGGTAAGTTTCAGAGTCTCTTCAAGTATCCATTTTGGTCTTTCCTTTCTTTCCTGTATTTTTAATGATCTCTTGCGTTCTTCATGTATGATGTCCTTGATGTCATTCCTCAACTTGTGTGGTCTTTGGTCGTTAGTGTTCAATGTGTCAAACCTATTTTTGAGATGGTTTCCAAATTCAGGTGGGATATACTCAAGGTTGTACTTCGGCTCTCCTGGACTTGCTCTAGTTTTCTTCAGCTTGAATTTGCATATGAGCAAATGATGGTCTGTTTCACAGTTGGCCCCTGGCCTTGTTCTGACTGAAGATACTGAGCTTTTCCATCATCTCTTTCCCCAGATATATTTGATTTGTTTTTTGTGTATTGCGAGATCCACGTTGTATAGTTGCCCTTTATGTTGTTGAAAAACGGTATTTGCAAAGAAGATGTCGTTAATCTTGCAAAATTCTGTCATTTGATCTCCAGCATCATTTATATCACCAAGGCCATATCCTCCTTCTTTGTTTCCAGGATTCGCATTCCAATCACCAGTAATTATGAATACATCCGGATTGCATATTGGATCAATTTCAAACTGCAGAAATTGGTAAAAATCTTCAGTTTCTGCATTTTTTTTTGCCAGTGTTTGACTGTCATTTTTTTTTCCCCCCGTTGTACTTCAGGTGAAGGCTTACAGAACGAATACTGTCTCATGAAACAGTAGTGTACATATTGTTTTATGACATTGGTTAACAACCCCACAACATGTCAGCCCTCTCCCTTTTCGACCTTTTTTTTTTTTTGGTGAAAATATACATAGCCAAAGGTACACCATTTCAAAAATTTCTACATGCACAGTTCAGTGACATCGACTACATTCTTCCAGTTGTGCTGTTATTCTCACTTTAGATGAAGGCTTACAGAACAAAATATTTTCTCATTTAACAGCACACATGTTGCCCTATATGACAGTGGTTAACAACCTCACAACACATCAACAATATCCTTACTCAACTTTGGGTTCCCTATCACCAGCTTCCTTGTCCCCTTCTGCCTTCTGGCCCTTATCACTGGACTGCTGTACCTCATTAGTCTCATTTGGTTTTATGGGGCTGTCCACACCCAGGCTGAATGGTGAACCTCAGAGGTGACTTCACCACTGAGCTAAAAGGGTGTCTAGGGGCCATACTCTTGGGGTTTCTCCAGTCTCCTTTAGGCCAGTAAATCTGGTCTTTTGTTTTGTGAGTTAGAATTTTGTTCTATATTCTTCTCCATCTGTCGAGAACCCTCTGTTGTGATCCTGGTCAGAGCAGTCAGTGGTGGTAGCCAGGCACCATCTAGCTGTACTGGACTCAGTCCGGTGGAGGCCTT
>NW_004443991.1:15556990-15558525 GCF_000243295.1 Trichechus manatus latirostris
GTTAAAAAGACTGTCTTTTCCCCATTTGATGGACTTTGGGCCCTTGTCGAAGATCAGGTGACCGTAGGTGGATGGATTTACATCTGGGTTCTCAGTTCTGTTCCATTGGGCAGTGTATCTGTCGTTGTACCAGTACCAGGCTGTTTTGGTTACTGTATCTGTATAATAGGTTCTGAAGTCAGGTAGTGTGAGTCCTCCAACTTTATTCTTCTTGTTCAGTAGTGCTTTACTTATTCGGGGCTTCTTCACTTTGCACGTAAAATTAATGATTAGTTTTTCCATCTCTTTGAAGAATGTTGTTGGTATTTGGATCGGGATTGCATTGTATTTGTAAAGTGTTTTGGGTAGAATTGTCATTTTCACAATGTTGAGTCTACCTATCCATGAGCATGGTATGTTTTTCCGTTTATGTTTTGGGTTTCTTGCAGTAGTGTTTTGTAGTTTTCTTTGTATAGGTCTTTTACATCCCTGGTTCGATTTATTCCTAAGTATTTTAGCCTTTTAGGGGCTATTATAAATGGTACTGTTTTCCTGATTTCCTTTTCATTGTTCTCCTTATTGATGTATAGGAATGCAACTGATTTTTGAATGCTTATCTTGTATCCTTCTACTCTGCTGAATGTTTTTATTAGTTCCAGTAGATTTCTTGTGGAGTCTTTAGGCTTTTCTGTGTATAGTATCATATCATCTGCACACAGGGACAGTTTCACTTCTTCATTACCAATTTGGATGCCCTTTATTTCTTTTTCTTGCCTTATTGCTCTAGCTAGAACTTCCGTCACAGTGTTAAATAGGAGTGGTGATAAAGGGCATCCTTGTCTTGTCCCTATTTTCAAGGGGAATGTTTTCAGCCTCTCTCCATTAAGAATGATGTTGGCCATTGGTTTTGCATAGACGCCCTTTATTATGTTGAGAAATTTCCCTTCTGTACGTATTTTATTGAGTTTTTATCAGGAATGGGTGTTGGACTTTGTCAGATGCTTCTTCTATGTAAATTGAGATGATCATGTGATTCTTTTCTTTCCTTTCATTTATGTGGTGGATTACGTTGATTGATTTTCTAATGTTGAAGCATCTTTGCATACCTGGTATGAATCCTATTTGGTTGTGGTGTATTATTTTTTGATATGATGCTGAATTCTATTGGCTAGAATTCTGTTCAGAATTTTTGCATCTGTATTCATGAGAGATACTGGTATGTGATTTTCTTTTTTTGTGATGTCTGCCTGGTTTTTGTATCAGCCTTATGCTGGCTTCATGGAATGAATTTGGAAGTTTTGCTTCCTTTTCTATGCTCTGAAATAGATTGAGTAGAAGTGATACAAGCTCTTCTGTAAATGTTTTGTAGAATTCTCCAGTGAAGCCATCTGGGCCCTGGCCTTTTTCGTTTGGGAGTTTTTTTTATTACCTTTTCAATCTCTTCTCTTTTTATGGGTCTGTTCCGATTTTCAACATCACTTTGTTGTAGTTTGGGTAGGCCGTGTGTTTCTAGAAATTTATCCATTTCCTCTAGGTTTTCAAATTTGTTGGAGTAT
>NW_004443991.1:15558721-15583541 GCF_000243295.1 Trichechus manatus latirostris
GATCTTTATTATTTCCTTTCTTCTAGTGGCTGTGGGCGTTTTTTGCTGTTCTCTTTCTATTTGTTTGAGTTCTGTAGTTAATGTTTTGATTTTGTCCTTTTCTTCTTTTTTGATATGTGCATCTATTGCTATAAATTGTCCTCTGAGGACTGCCTTTGCTGTGTCCCAAAGGTTTTGGTAGGATGTGTTGTCATTCTCATTTGATTCTAGGAATGTTTTGATTCCATCTCTGATTTTTTCTATTACCCAGTGGTGTGTAAGCAGGGTATTATTCAGTTTCCATGTACTTGATTTTATTTTCTTGCTCTTTCTATTGTTAATTTCTACCTTGAAGGCATTGTGGTCAGAGAAGATACTTTGAATTATCTCAACGTTTTGGATCTTGATGATTGGTCTGTGGCCTACGATGTGGTCTATTCTCGAGAACGTTCCATGTGCATTGGAAAAGAATGTGTACTTTGCAGCTGTTGGATGGAGTGTTCTATATATGTCTAGAGGTCAGGGTGGCTGATTGTGCCCTTTAGATCTTCTGTAGCTTTGCTGAGTTTCTTTTTAGTTGTTCTTTCCTTTACTGAGAGTGGTGTGTTGAAGTCTCCTTGTATTGTTGTCGAATTGTCAATTTTTCTTTTTAGTGCTGTTAGAGTTTGTTTTATGTATTTTGGAGCCGTGTCATTGAGTGCCTAGATGTTTATTATGCTTATCTGTTCATGATGGATTGTCCCCTTAATCATTATATAGTGTCTTTCTTTGTGTTTTGTGGTGGATTTTGTTTTAAAGTCTATTTTATCTGCGATTAGTATTGCTACTGCTGCTCTTTTTCCGTAGTTGTTAGCTTGATATATTTTTTTCAACCTTTGACTTTAATATATTCCCGTCTTTGTTTCTAAGGTGTGTTTCTGGTAGACAGCATAGTGATGGATCCTGTTTTCTTGTCTATTCTGTCACTCTCTGTCTCTTTATGGGTGACTTGAGTCCAATTCCATTCTGTGTCATTATTGATAGATGTGAGTTTGTTGTTGTCATTTTTTTGTGCTTGTTTTTGTGGTGGTGATGTTTTCTTTGTTCTTGTTACTCTCTTGTGCTGAGTTACATTTGTTTCATTTCTTGTTCTTTTTTTTTATTTCTTTTGTTTTTGTATATTTTGTTTTTGCTAAGACTTTATGTTTTTTCTCTTTTTTTTTTATGTTTGTTAATTTTCTTTGCAGTTACCATGAATTTTACCTTTATCTTTCTAAGTTTGAAGCAGTCTACTATTACTTGGTATAGCCTTGCCTTCCTCTCCATTAGAAGGTTCTATACCTATGCCGTTTATTCCCTCTTTTATTGTTTTGATGTTGTTGCCATTTACTGATTAACTGCTCTGATTCTCTGTTGTATTTCTTTTGGTTTTGGATAGTCGTTGAGATTTCATTTCCTAGATTGGTATCTGGCTGGTTTGATCCTGCGTCCTGATTCTGACTGTGAACTGAAGTTATTTGTTCTTAATCGAAGGACTCCCTTTAATAATTCTTGTAAGTTTGGTTTGGCTTTTATATTTTCCCTTAATTTTTGTTTATCTGGAAATGACCTACTTTCACCATTATATTTGAACGAGAGTTTTGCAGGATATATTATTCTTGGCTGGCAGTTTTTTTCTTTCAAGATTTTATATATGTCATCCCATTGCTTTCTTGCCTGCATGGTTTCTGCTGAATAATCTGAGCTTAGTCTTATTGCTACTCTCTGTATATAACTTCTTGTTTTTCACGAGCTGCTCTACTCCATTTGGTGTTTGGCTGGGTTCTTTATCTTTTCATTTGATGTTTTAGGGTTTCAGGGTTGTTGTTTTCTCTGTTTGGCTTAGTTTTTCGGATCTTTGCTGTGGAGGGACGGCGTGGTGCTTCTGCATAGAGCGCCATATTGCCAGAAGTCCCAGTTTCTTCATCTTTGGCCTTAGTGGTTGGTGCATAAATTTGAATAATGTTAAACGACGTAGGAAATATCAAAAGAAGATGGAAGGAATACACAGTCACTATACCAGAAAGAACTGGTCGACATTCAATCATTTCAGGAGGTAGTGTATGATCAGGAATCAGTGGTACTGAAGGAAGAAGTCCAAGGTGTACTGAAGACATTGGTAAAAAAGAAGGCTTCAAGAATTGACGGAATACCACTTGAGATGTTTCAACAAATGCATGTAGCTCTGGAAGTGCTCACTCATCTATGCTAAGAGGTTTGGAAAACTGCTACCTAGCCACCTGACTGGAAGAGATCGTATTTATGCCTATTCTCATGAAGGGTGGTCCAACTGAATATGGAACTTATCAAGCAGTATCATTAATACAACAAGCAAGTAAAATTTTGCTGAAGATCATTCAAAAGCAGCTGCACAGTATATCGACAGGGAACTGCTAGAAATTCAAGCTGGATTCAGAAGTGGACGTGGAACCAGGGATATCAGTGCTGATGTCAGGTGGATGCTGCCTGAAAGAGAATGCCAGAAAGATGTGTACTTGTGTTTTATTGACTATGCAAAGGCATTTGATTGTGTGGATCATAAATTATGCATAACAATGCGAAGAATGAGAATTCCAGAACACTAAATTGTGCTCATGAGGAACCTGTGCATAGATTAAGAGGCAGTCGTTGGAACAGAACAAAAGGATTTTTTTTTTGACTTTTTTTTTTTTATTGTACTTGAGGTGAAGGCTTACAGAACAGATGGTTTCTCATGAAACAGTAGTACACATATTGTTTTATGAGATTCGTTACCAACCCCACAACATGTCAACCCTCTAACTTCTCAGCCTTTTTTTTTGGTGAAAATACACATAGCAAAGATACGCCATTTTAAAAATTTCTACATGCACAGTTCAGTGACATTGACTACGCTCTTCCAATTGTGCTGTTATTCTCACTTAAGATGAAGACTTTCAGAACAATATAGTTTCTCATTTAACAGTTACTACAAATGTTGCCCTATGACAATGGTTAACAGTCTCACAACACATCAGCAATATCCTTACTCAACTTTGGGTTCTCTATCACCAGCTTCCTCGTCCCCTTCCGCCTTCTGTCCCTCAGAACAAGAGGATTTAAAGTTGAGAAAGGTGTATGTCAGGGTTGTATCGTTTCACCATACCTATTCAGTCTGTATGCTGAGCAAATAACCTGAGAAGGTGGACTGTATGAAGAAGAATGGGGCATGAAAATTGGAGGAAGACTCATTAACAACTTGTGTTATGCAGGTGACACAACCTTGCTTGCTGAAAGTGAATAGGACTTTGTTGTAGGGGAAAATCATCACAAAGTTTAGTAAAGCAAAGAGAAAGTTCTATTTGGCATATTTTCAAAAAGGCAGAAGTGGAAAATGGACAACCATGGTGCCAGCACCATGTCTGCCTGAGTCCAAGGAAATAGAACAGATAAAAGTGGGAAAATGGACAAGCATACTGCTAGAGCCATATTTGTCCAAGTCCAAAGAATATTATAGAATAGGGAAGAATGGGAAAATGGATAAGCATGCTGCCACAGCCGTGTCTGCTCGAGGTCATGCAAATATTACAGAACAGACAAAAGTGGGAAAACGGACAAGCATACTGCCACAGTCTTGTCTGCCAGAGTCCAGAGACCATTAGAGTCATCAGTATATATTAACATTAAAAATGTGCAAAACCACTGAAAGCTTCGCCTCTTCATAGATTGGCTAGAAACTGTGATCCTACATTTTGAGTTGTCTTTCTTAACTGTCATTGGTACAGGTTTCAGTAATGACAGTCAGGAGGTCTTAATTGGTCCAACAAATTTTCTATTCATTAAATGCTAATAGGGAAATATAAGAGTGAAAAGTCTTTTGTGTTCTGTTTGAATGGTTTTATGTGAAAGATTTCCTAAAAGGTATTTTTTTCCCTAAAAAATAATTTGTAAGCTTATCGTAACTATTGTCTCTTATCTCAGGGCCCAGTTGATGTATCCTTGTGAGCTCAGCTCCAGCTGGGTCACGTTCTCTATGTTCAAGGAGAGGGTATAAATGATTCCAATATTGTCTAAATCAACTTGAAGCACTTATTAATGAAGATCAAAGACCACAGCCTTCAGTATGAGTTACACCTCAAAGTAAAGAAAACAAAAATCCTCACAACTGGACCAGTAAGCAGCATCATGATGAACAGAGAGAAGTTCAAGTTGTTGAGGATTTCATTTTCCTTGGATCCACAATGAACACCCATGGAAGCAGCAGACAAGAAATCAAAAGATGCATTCCAGTGGGCAGATCTGCTGCAAAAGACCTCTTTAAAGTGTTGAAAAGCAACGATGTCACATTGAAGACTAAGGTGCGTCTGACCCAAGCCATGATGTTTTCGGTCACCACTTACCCATCTGAAAGCTGGGTGATGAATAAGGAAGACTGAAGAAGAATTGACCGTTTTGAATTGTGATGTTTTCGAAGAATATTGAATACCCCATGGACTGCCAAAAGAACAGATGAGTCTGTCTTGGAGGAAGGAATGCTCCTTAGAAGGAAAGATGGTGAGACTATGTCTCACATACTTTGGATATGTTATCAGGAGTGATGAATCAGTCCCTTGAGAAGGACATCATGCTTGGTATAGTAGGAGGTCAGTGAAAAAGAGGAAGACCCTCAACGAGATGGATTGACACAGTGGTTGCAACAGTATTCTCAAGCATAACAATTGTTAGGATGGTGCAGGACCAGGTAGTGTTTTGTTCTGTTGTATATAGGGTCGCTTTGAGTTGGAACAGACTCCATGGCACCTAACAACAACAGTAACTAATGTTCTTGGTTTAGTCCTTGTCTTTACTATCTATTCCCGTGGGCAGAGTGATCCTTTTAAAAGGCAAGTTTGAGCATGTCAGGTTTCTGCTAAAAACTCTCCAGGGTCTTCCCATTTTAATTCAGGATAAAAGCCCGCATGGTCTGGCCCCTTGCTAAACCTCTGTGGCCTCATCTGCCATTTTTTCTGTCAATTACTTCTCTTCAGCTACACTGATTTCCTTTTTATTCTCTCTGCCTGAAAGGTTCTTTCTCACTCCCTTTTTTTCAAGTCTCTGCTCCAGTGTCATCAAAGATATCTTCTTTTGTCACCCTTGTATCAAAAAGCTATGCTTCTTCTCTCTCCTTGTACCCTAACGCAATCACTGTATCTCTTAACCTTGCTTAATTTTCCTCCATAGTTTTTATTCTCTGACTATTTTTACTCCTTAATTCTGTTTCCCCAATTAGAATGTAAACTCCATAAAGGTAGTGACTTCTGTTCACTGCTATTCCCAGGACCTAGAACAGTGCCTGGCACAAAGTATACACCCAGTACATAACTGATAAATAAATGAATATCCTGGATTCTCTCAGCCAATTTTTGGCATGTGACCGAGGTTTCTCCTTAGACTATGTTGTTGTTATGTGCTGTTGAGTTGGTTCCGACTCATAGTGACCCTATATGACCTCTTATGATCCTAGAATTACCCTTCCTAGTTATGACATGAGAGAAGTTAGAGAGTCTTTTATACTGTAATTATATTTGAGTTTACAGTTTATAGTTTTCACATAAGTTATTCTGTTTGGCTTTATTTTGTGCTTATTTCTGTTTGGAGTGTTCGATGTTTTGTTGAAAAGACTTTTTCATTATGTTTTCAAAGTAGATATGACTTAAACACTTAACAGATGAAATAATTGAAATTAATTAGTGTGATAAATTGTTTCATTTAAAGCATATTTAAGTATGCTGAAGTTAGTAAGGATAACTATATGCGGTTATGTTCCTAGTTTCTTCAAAATGTGTACTTTAAAGTAATTGTTTCAAAAATTATTGTAAATTCTGAGGCGTTTGAAAGAATTTAGACCTTATAGATCTTTTTAGGTGCTGTTTGTAGTTGGACACAGACAAAAGTATATGTTTCATATATAGAATATTTGCTTAAACCTGTTTTGTAGATCCTAATATTTCAAAGATCCTGAGCCTAAAATGTCCAGGGTGCCTGCCATTTCCTGTAGATTGACAATTGAGGTGTGGCAAAAGATAGTATTAAAAACCAGGAAGTTAGATTTGTGATGACATTACTTTTGTTACTTCTTGGTTCATTGCTAGGGCTTAGGAGGTAAGAAAGGGAACTGTTGCCACTTTATTCGTTCCTCGATTTCCAACACGTCTTCTTTAATGGGATCAATATGGTTCTCAAGTCTTTTTATTTTTTGCTTGTTGCGTTTTTAAATAACTGCTTAGTTATAGTATATGAATCGTTTTCTTTTCTGTCACCGATTTCTTGTTCAGTATGTATATTTCCAAATGCTTTGTATCTTTTAGGCACTGTGTAAATATGGACTAAATGACTATTCCAACACACATGAAGACTCCAAAGACTAGGTATTTACATAGGAATTACAGATAGGAAAAGAATTACTCCTTTTGCCATTTCACTTTCTCCCTGTACACTGAGTGAGCGGCACAGTGGGCCTTTTCACATAAGTTACTTTTATTGCTATGGTAAGGATCAGCATGAATCCAGTTCCACCTGGAAATGGATCCAGTTCTCATCTTCCCACTTCTCCATCCTCATCTCCAGCCACTCAGGCTGCACCCTCTCTGACCCCAGCTACCCATAGCTGTGTTGGCGCTCACAAGTTAAAGTCAGTTGTCCTTCAGACTGGGCTGCCTGTGCAGCTCTTGTCTCATCTACCCACCCGGATCTAGTTAGAGCACACAAGTTAAAGGGACACAGCCATTCTGATTGGTTGCCCATGCAGCCCTTCTCTGATCCCTGCCACCCCGAGCTCGGTCAGAGCACACATCTTGAAAGGACACAGTCGTTCAGACTGCCACACAGCCAATACGCCAGCCTTTGCTGGCTATCACTGCCCCTGTGGGTTCCATCTTTTACTAGAACTCGTAGAAAGGGATATACTCACTATGACAGCTTTAACATAGCCAAAAAAAATACACAAGTGAAGAGACACATAGATGAGGTTTGAGAGGGGTCCTGGCATTGCAGCCTCCATTGTCCCCAGGCACGCATGGCTCCCTCCTGTACATAAATGTTCTTGCCAATCCAAGAAGCCCAAAGATCTTTTGTGTTCAAGGCCGTTTATTGACTTCATTGTATAGTCATGTTTGGGGCCTCATTGCATAGTCATAATTGATTGAATTATTGAATATACATGATTGACTAAATCACACCCTTGCCTTTCTTGAGGTTAGCAGACCAGGCATGGTCTTTGTGGTCCTCACACATTTGCACAAATTCTAATGACAGGTCAATTCTAAAGACAGGCCAGATTGAGTTCTTTGTATCACACCTTTCTCTCTCTCTCTCTGAAAGGATAATAAGTTCAGTTTAATTAATTCGTTAATGATACAGACATTTAAATTGAAAACCAAGTCGACACACAGAACAGAAACAGATTTAATGGTTCTCCTTAGACCCTTGGGTGTTCCGGATCCACTAAGACTTTATGACAAGATTAGTGTCTTGCTAGATATGAAAGGTTCAGTTGTTTGCTGTTCCTTAGCCCTTTTATATTCCAGGCTTGTATCACTGTTAATGAAGAACTTTCTTTAAATAATAAACATTTATTATTTCTCCAGGACACACCTCCTCTTCAGTCAAACTCAGCTTCATACCAGAAAGTTGTGGAGAGGCTCAGTGTTTGGGAGTCCCTAAGTAGTGAGGCATTTTAAGTTCGGCCGAAGAACCACAACGAAAAGTCTGTTTCTCCACAGTTTTAAGAGTCAGTGGGGTAAAATTGTATTCAGAAATGGTTCCTAACTTTTGGGTTTAGTCCAGGAATGGAAGTGTATTAGACTCTTTGTTTACAAGCAGCAGAAACTCTCTGGCTAACTAAAACACAAAAAGGAGGATATGTAATTAGAAGCTCATGGAATGAATCTAAGGAAGAGTCAAATTATCAGTACTTGAAGGGTAGATACAAAGCCTTGATCAGTGGTATAAGAATTGAAACAAAGAAGTGGTATAAGAATTGAAACGAAGAAGCATACACCAAAACCTTTTTGTAACCAGCAAAAAATACTCAGAACATTTTTGTAGAAAAGTTCAGAACTAAACACTTATTACCTCCTAGAAATTAAAATATGGAAAAGAAATTTTTAAAAATCTTGACAGTTACATTGATTAACATTTGTTTGCTAGTGAGGTTGAAAACTTTTTTGAGATTGCGATTTGTAGTTCCTTTGTGAATGTGTACTCATATTCTTTGTTCATTTAGGAGATAATTTTTTCTGGTCAAATCTATCAGCCTTTTTTTCTGATTGGTTTTTCTACCTTTGCTGTTATGCTGAGAAAGGCTTTTCCCACTTAAATGTTATAGGATACATTTACATATTTTTGATTAACTAGGTCAGCCTCTTTTTTTCCCTATCCTAGAAGATTCCCTTTTGTAATGGTGGCCCACTAGGCCATGATTGTTATGAGTTGTAAGAATTAGAAATATCCCTCCCAGATTATTCTGATACTTCTCTTATCCATCTCACCCCTACCTTTACCTAGGAGGGATAATTTTATTTATTTTTACTTTTAGTTTGCTTTTTATTATGAAAATTACTTAACTGTAAATGATTCTGATGTCAAAGAGCACAAAGTAAAAACTAATATTTCTTTCTCTAGCTCTCAGTAATCCTATTCTAGATAACTAATGTTATCTGACAGAACATACAAGAAGTTATTTTAAGTATATGTACAGGAATATGTGACTAATTGTTTACATTAGGTCTTCATTCCATCTGATTTTTTTTTATGCTATTTAGTATACTGTATTTTTATGCAGATAATGCACACCTTCTACATTTGTTTGCCAGCTGCACCCTCCCCCCAAGGTATTTTCATCAGCGCTGCTATGCCAATTTTTTTCACGTTGCTGTAAAAAATAATTAGCATTGTGTGCTTGCAAAAATACCTTGTGGGGGGCGGGTGTAGTTGGCAAACGCAGAAGGCATGCGTTATTTGTGTAAAAATACGGTAAAATGGGTTTATCTTTTTTCAAATATTTATTTCTTGTCCATTTAACATTTTATGACTAATTCGTTATTTCTGCACCTTTACAAACTAGTAACTTTATTATATATCATATATGTAGGTTTATTTCTATATTTTCAGTTGCTTTAACATACCAGTATCAAACTATTTATTATTTTTATTTCAGGATTTCTCTTCCCATTCACTGGGCCATTGCTGTCTTTGAAATGCTTCTTAGCTATTATCCCTAGCCTATTTTTCCAGAATTTTAATCAGTTTTTTCACTGGAATTGCATTGAGCTTGTGTGCTAATATGGGGAGAATTGACATCTATGTAGTATTAAGTTTTGCCATCCAGGAACATGTCATGTCTGTCCCATTTGTGAAGTCAGTCACTCTGGTTTATATGTCCTTTACAACTTTACTTATGGATGTTTTAAATATTAATATTTTGCGCATACTAATTCATTCTTTTTGTGCAATAAATTTATAAAGGTTATCACTTATTGTAACATATGTAGGAGCCCCCTGTTGGCACAACAGTTCATTGCTTGGCTGTTAACCAAAACGTTGGTGGTTCAAACCCAGCCACCGGCTCCACAGGAGAAAGACCTGGTGATCTGCTTCCATAAAGATTACAGCCAAGAAAACCCTATGGGGCAGCTCTACTCTGTCACAGGGGGTCACTATGAGTTAGAATAGACTCAACGGCACCCAACAACAACATATGTTGATTATGTAGTTTTTATGAATTTTGCATATGTTTTATAAACAGCCACATTATCTGTGCTAGTAAGTTTCATTTGACTGTCTTGGATTTTTCGAGTAATAGATTTTTCAAATAATCTGTCCTTTTCTAATATGTATCTTTTTTTTTTCTTAGAGTATTGGATTGAATTTTCAATTTCAGTTGAATAGTGGTAATGATAGTGGGTCCTGTTTTGATCCTGTCTTTAATGGCCAAGACCCGTTTTTCAATTGTAGTATGGTGATGGCCATTGATTTAAGATGACTATACTTTATTACTAAGAATCATTTCGTTCTCAGTTGTTAGATTTTTTAAAATAAAAAAAGAAAAAAGAATGTTAGATTTTATTAAATGCCTTTTCAGTATCGGATGAGAAAGTCATTTGAACTTTCAATGTGGTCAATAGTCTAGAAATGTAATATTGACTCATCCTTGTATTCTTGGAATAATCCTACTTGGTCGTGGTGTATTTTTCTTTAAACACAAAGCTGGATTTTATTTTGTAATATTTTGTGTCATTAGGATAGCTCTTTTGTTTGTTTCTACATTTTCTGGTTTAGTATTAAGCTTTTAATAACCAGTTGCCATCGAGTCATTTCTGATTCATGACGACCTCGTATGTCAGAGTAGAACTGTGCTCCCTAGGGTTTTCAGTGGCTGATTTTTCTGAAGTTGATTGCCAGGGCTTTCTTCCAAGGAGCCTCTGGGTGGACTCAGACCTCCAACCTTCTGTTTAGCAGCTTTAACCACTTGAAGCACCCAGGAACTCCAGACTTACGAAAGCTTGCCAGTATACATTAGGGTACTTTGTCATGTTATATGCTTTGGATTAATTTTGGAGCTTGGTGGTGGCACAGTGGTTAAGCGCTTGGCTGCTAATCAGAAGGTCAGCAGTTTGAGTCCACTAGCTGCTCCTTGGAAACCTTATGGAGCAGCTCTGCTCTGTCCTATAGGGTTGCTGTGAGTTGGAATCGACTCGATGGTAACGGGTTTGGTTTTGGATTAATTTTAAAAGCTTAGTAATTATCTACCCTTGAAAGCTTGAGAGAACATGATTTTTTTGGACTTGATACCTTTTTGGGTCAGTGGTTATTCAAAACAAAACTCTTTCTTCTATGGCTGTTAAGTATATAGCCAGTGTGCATTGTTAGCTGTACTTGCTGTAATTTTCTAAGTCATCTTTTGAATGGTAAAGTTCACCCTCTAGGGTTTTTTTCTCTGTTGTGTTTTGTTGTCCTCCTCCCCTCCCCCCCATAAAATGGGCTTATAGAAATAATACTGTGTAAATTTTTTTGGTTATTATTTAGAACTGTTTGAACATGTTTAAACACATATTCTTTCTTGATTATCTTGTGATTCTCTTCTGGATTCTTGTATTCATTCGAAATATTCAGCAACTCTAGGATTTAAGGTTTTTTTTTATACGTTTCCCATTTTTTAGTGCTTATTTTGGTTTACTTCTTAGTTTAAGTACTTTTTTTAGTTATTTTGTGAGGACCCATATGTAAATGGTAAACTCTTCAGGAACTTGTTATATATGTTAAAATAGTCTTATCAGTGAGCAGCATATTGCTTGATTATAGTATTCATGAGTATTAGTCTTATTTCTCTCAAAATGATATAGGTTTTTCCACTGTAACGCATTATGGCAGATGCTTGATTTATTTGAGAGTCACTCTTTCCTCACATCAAGCTCAGGAAACATGTAGCTCTTTTCGTTCCTTTTTAGTATTCAATCCCATATGTTTGAATATGTATAGATGTATATATACGTGTGTGTGTGTGTGTGTGTGTGTGTGTGTGTGTGTGTGTAAACATGCATATATGTTTAATGATTAGATAATGTGTTAGCATAACTTTTTTCCATTCTAAAAATTATTCATTTTTTTTTAATAGGTGCCTTAGCTGGACCAATTATTGTGGAGCCACATGTCACAGCAGTTTGGGGAAAAAATGTTTCATTGAAGTGTTTAGTTGAAGTAAATGAAACCATAACACAAATTTCATGGGAGAAGATACATGGCAAGAGTTCCCAGACGGTTGCGGTTCATCATCCTCAGTATGGATTCTCTGTTCAGGGAGAATATCAGGGAAGAGTCTTGTTTAAAAATGATTCACTTAATGATGCAACAATTACACTGCATAACGTAGGATTCTCTGATTCTGGAAAATACATATGCAAAGCTGTTACTTTCCCGCTTGGAAATGCTCAGTCTTCTACAACTGTAACTGTATTAGGTAGGTATGCTTAAATTGGTTTTTTTTTCTTGGCGGGTGGGTGGTGATCATAACAAAAATATTTTCAAGAATTTAAGATGGTTGAGAATGTATATGTGCTTGGGTTTAAAATGATTCAAATAAGATTTTTCAAGTTCTGTCCTAAAATTCTATGATTCTAGGTTCTCTTTAAGTAAAATCCTTTGTGTCTACTTACCTATCCACGTAATGCTATCTAGTTCTAAGCTACTTACCTTATGAAAGATAGTATTGCAATTATAATACTGAGTGTTACGTTTCCTCGACATTTATTTTCACTACAGGCAGTCCCCTGATTACAAATGTGCAACTTATGTACAACCTGTAGTTATGAACCAACCCCTATAAAACCTATTGTATTAATTCTGGGTACATATAATGGTTTCTAATAACAAGTGAGCACTATGTGATGTACATCAAAACATTATTGTTATTACTGTATTATTACATTAGAGATGTTTCAGTGTATCTGAAAGTGTTTCTTTAATGTTTTTTATGTGTAGAAAAGTACGCTATATACTTTATACTGAGACATTTAACTAACTGATGTTAGATACGAACTGTACCTAGCTGTTCTGACTTATGTATAAATTTTTCTTAAAGACAGATTTAGAAACAGAACTTGTTCGTAATCTGGGGACCACCTGTATTTCCCCTCAAATTTTCAGTTACCATTTTAAGTTTTCCCATTCTCTTAAGTGATGGAATTTATCCACTTGGAGCCATTGACACATCATGTTTCAGTTTTTCACATAAAATTTTATTCCTGCTATTATAAATTTGCATAGCTATTTGCATCTGTTGCTGTTGTTGCTCTTTATAAATAATCTTCAACCTTTTATATCTGATAACTGTTGAAATTTCTGGTGGAATTTTGAATATGCTTATTAAGATTAAGATAGTCTCGCAGTGGAAAGTTGGTTTACTTTTCACTGCAATGAAAAGTAGAAAGTAAACCAACTTGTGAAGGTTGGTGAGTAACAGAATAAGGAGTAAGAAGTAATAACAACTTATATGAAGATACACTGCTCAAATTCCCCGAAAAGGATGGTTAGCTGACAACCTTTAGCTGTTAGGTCCTTTAAAATGCCCTTCAGCTTTTGAGTTGAGGTCACGTTCCTGAGGTTACCCCCCAGGCCAGTTACTGAGCATTGCAGTGGTGGCTGAAGGCAGTCTTCTTGGGGCCAGTGATTGAACAAGATAGTGGTATGAGGGCCTAGCAATTTCTACCCAGTGTGAAATGGGCAGTGTTTTGCTCCAGATCTCCCAAGTGGCCTAAGAGAATCTTTGTCACGTCTCATGATAGCACCCCTGTCCAGGCATGGACTAGTAACGTGAAACTTGCCTCCAAAAATGGAGGGTGCTGAAAGACCCAAGAAGGAGGTGGACAATTCCAGGGTGACAGCAAAGGAGTTTATTAGGGAGATTTACAGACGAAGCAAGTCCTGGGTGGCCACAGGACCAAAGCAGGTCTCTACGCACTCCAGTGGTAGGGCAGAGGTTTTATAGTGGTGGTAGACAATAGTGGCTACAAGCCAGGGGCTTACATAAGAATGACTCAGCAAACAATAATGAATTAGTGGACCACATGAGGGTGTTCATGTTCAGCCTTGCAAAGCCTGTTGCCCCTTCAGTCCACCCCTCGAGGCCAGCTCCTACAACCTGGCACCTTCCCCTTCTTGAACCGCAGTATAAGAGACCCTGTTCTCTCCCTGCTGGGAACAGATACAGAAGTGGGGTTGACCAGGTGCTGTATGGTGCCTGCGCATGTGCAAGAGACAGAGAAAGTTACTGTGTGCCCAGAACAAGGCAAAGGCTTCTCTGATAAACTGGGGGAGAGAATGCGACCCAGTTCCCAGCCTCCTTATCAGACAATGCTCTGGGCCCAGTGCCCTGGTTGGGAGGCGTAGAGGCAGACCATTCCCCCAACATCTGCCTACCCCATCTTCTTCCTCCCCCTTCTTCTAGATGTCACTCCCTAATAAACCTTTTGCATTCCTCACTTAATCTCAGTGAACCAAACAGGTACAGCAGATAAAACAGTTACCATCAAGTCAATTCTGACTTACGGCGCCCAGCCCATTATTTAATGACATAATGCTAGGATCTCTGAAATGCAGGAAAGCAGTTCAAATTTTTATATATTTCTTCATCTTGAGAGATACTGTTTAAAAATAGAAGTTAAATATTTGAGGAGTTAATATGTTTTAGGCACTGCCCTAAGAGCTGTGGGGAAATATAACTTAAATTTAAGAAATTGGTACTTTTGAGAAATTTCCTGATTGCAAGGCATAAATATCTGAAAAACCAAGTCACAGCACAACAGGGTAAAAAGGTCACAAAAATGTTCATTACCAAGAAAATAATAGTTTATATGTGAAAGAGAGAGCTCATGGGGATGAAACACCTATTTTTTCACTTCAGGTTTTTGTGTTTCACCCTAAAGTAATACAACACTTGTTGGCTTAAAACCTGAGTGTTGATGTACAAGACTAGTCATGATTTTACCCATGCCTCCTTTGCTACTTTGATCTTGACCATCACTTGTTTCACCACTCCCAACAACCCAAATGTTACAATAAACTATTTGCAGTTCTTTTTACCTGTGTTTTTCCTTCTGCCTGCATTTCCTTCCTTTTCCTCGTTTCTCCCTTCCTGTGTTCTTCTATTTAACTGTTGTCATTAGTTGCTGTGAGTTGATTCTGACTCAGGTTGACCCAGTGCATGTGTGCAGAGTAGAACTGCTCCATAGGGTTTTCAAGGCTGTGACATTTCAGAAGCAGATCGCCAGGTCTGTCTTCCAGGGTGCCTCTGGATGGGTTCGAACTGCCAGCCTTCCGGCTAGTAGTCAGCTGCTTAACCATTTGTGCCACCCAGGGACTCTACCTGTTTTATTACTGTTCATCAAATCACATCCTTTTGGAAGCCATTCTCAACCACTTCCCCCTCATCTGATACTTTTTTGCTTTTTTGCCATCATATCTTAAGCATATCTTTATTGTAGCAGTTACCATACTGTTGGTTGTATGTTTTTTCCACTGTAAGTGTGTGGCATGTGTGCCCTTTAAAATTATATCTCTAAAGCCTATAGGAGTCCCTTGCATATAGCAGTCATACAGTAAATGCTTTTTGAGTAAGATATAGGAATGAATTGGTGAACTTGATAGTTTTGTTTTGTAAAAGAAATAGTTGAGCCCGTCGTTGAAAGGTAGATTTTGAGCAAGCAAAAACGAAAGAAGCTTAAGGAGAAGTTATTCTTTTTTAATTTTTTTTTTTTTATTGTACTTTAGGTGAAGGTTTACATAACAAATAGTTTCTCATTACACACGCATATTGTTTTGAGAAGTTATTCTTGAATTGAGAGTAAGTGAACCAGGGCATCCCATCCTGACATTCAAGTTGCTGTGATGTGGTCCTACCTACCTTTCTAACCATTAGTTCTTGTACTTTATATGAAATCCTTTGATCAGGCAGCAAACCTAGTACAAAAAGCTGTATTCAACTTGAGGATGTTTGACAATTCAGAAGAAGAAACTGAGATGGTGAGCCAAGATTTTGAGATCCTTGAGAAGTGAGAAGACCATGTGCCTGAGTACTGTTCTCTTCAAAATGGGGTGTTTAATAGCTCTTCTCATATTTACCTGGTAGCCCAAAGGCTTACTCTTTCAGAATAATACTAAACCAGAAATAAACCAGTCTTCTCGAAGACTTCTAGTCCTGGTTTACATCACCTAAGTAGTCTGAATTTAAGGATATCCTGGATTGATTAGAAGAGCCCTGGTGGTTCAGTGGTTAAGTGCTTGCCTGCTAACCAAAAAGGTCGGCGGTTCAAACCTACCAGTCGCTCCACAGAGAAAGATGTGGCAGTCTGCTTCCATAGATATTACAGCCTTGGAAACCTAGTGGGGTGGTTCTCCTCTGTCCTTTAGGGTCGCTGTGAGTTGGAATCTACTCAATAGCAACGAGTTTGGGTTTGGTTGGATACGTTAGTATTTTCAGGAGCTTGGCAAAAGAAGATGCACTGCTTGTTTGGAAGGAAGGTACCTTTATTCTAGGCCTCAAATTATTTCTATGATAATTATTCACGCACAGGCATATAGTCATTTTGTTTGAAAAACCACGTGCGCTAGTAAGGAAGCCCTGGCAAGCAGCAGCCAGTACAAACAGAAACAGACCTGCAAAGACTTAAGGTGTCATTAGACACAGACTGCTGAACAATAGTGCTTATTTACTTTTTGAAGAAATAAGTCAATGTGTAAAGTTTCTGCAGAAAAAGAATTTTTTTTTTAAAATCACATGGCAGCTGGTCTTGAAGTAGATAAGTATTTAAGGCATAAAAGCAATTAACCAAAAAAGAAAAAAACAAACACACACCAAAAAAAAACAAGTAAAAACTGATACATTTGAGTACTTTAAGAACGTCTGCTCATCAAAACATACCATATATAGTCAATTAGTGTAATTGCTGTCAACAAATTATATACCTGTAATAAGTTTAATTGGGAAAAGTTGTGTGACAGATGTATTTACAGCAAGACAAGAAATAAAGAGTAGCTGCTGAGGTTGCTTAGGTACAACCAAACACCTCATGGAATTTGCTTCCTTGGTTTGGAGGTTTAGGGTCATGGTTTCATGGGAGATCTCATTTAATTGGCCTAATAATGTGTTTAGTGTTTCTGTTCTACCTCCTAGTTTGTTGTGTAGTGTCTGGGGTCTGAAAAGCTTGCAAGCAGCCATCCAAGGCACAACAGTTGGTCTCTGTTCTCTTGGAATAACAGAGGAAGAAGGAGAGTCAGGAATAGGAGGAAGATGTAAAATGTGTGGCTAATTGCCTCCATGAACAACTGCCTCTTTTGCCATGAGACCAGAAGAAATGAATGGTGCCTGGCTACCATTGCTGTATATTTTGATCCAACATTCTATAGAAGAATCCTTATCTAAGGGGGGGAGATGCAGAACAGAATTTCAGATGCTCATGGAATCCAGATTTTCTGGAGCCATGGAGGGTGGATGAACCCCTAAAATTATTGCCGAGACAATCTTTAAACTGTCAACATTCTCTGAAGTCTTCTTAAAACCAAACAATAGTTTAGCATAACTAGTAAAAATGTCTGTCGCTTTTAAGATCTATCTCTATGGGACCAAATTGACAACAGCAACTCTGAGATTAGGTGGGAACCTCGAGGGGCAGTGAGTTTATGGTAATGGGGGAGGAACAACTCAGAAAAGGAACATGAGAATGGGGTTTGTAATCAATGTCAGTGAATTGTAAATGTGTGTTTTGTTGTGTATATTAACAATAACAACAACAAAATGAAGTATTTTAAAAAAAGACGGATAAAAAGACAAGCTCTAAATTGGTAGAAGATGTTTGCACCACATATAATCAAAAGACTCTTTTCCCAAGTCTGTTCAGAACTTCTACAACATCAAAAAGAGAGATAGTTGGCTTGAGTAGGCATTTTGCAGAAGAAATTCCAAATGGTCCAGTAACATTTGAAAAGGTCCGCAATCTCATTCATAATCTGAGAAATGCAAAATAAATCTCAATGGTATGCCGTTATATACGTTCAAGATTGCAAATACTGAGAAATCGGCTAATATCAGCTGTTGGTAAGTACATTATCCAACAAGAACTCTTAAGATTGGGAATATAAACTGATGTTTTGGAAAACTTGGCATTTTCTGGTAAAGCTGGAAATACATATAGTAGATGCAGTTCTATAAGGGACAAACTAGAGAAATTTATGCACAGTATACCAAGATAGTGAATGAGAATGTTTCTCATAACATTGTTTATCTGAGACAGGAAACAATCCAAATACCCAACAGTAAATGAACTATACAGCAATTAGGAGTCCTGGTGATGCAGTTGTTAAGCACGCAGCTGCTAACTGAAAGGTCGGTGATTCAAACCTACCAGGTGCTGCTTGGGAGAAAAATGTGGCAGTCTGCTTTCTTAAAGATTTACAGCCTCAGAAACCCTGTGGGGGAGTTCTGCTCTGTCCGATAGTGTTGATGTAAGTCTGAATTGACTCGACGGCAGTGGGTTTGGGTATACAACAATTAAAACTAATATCTGTACAACTGCATATGAATCAGTTACTTCAAAATAAAAATTTGAAAAAAAATTTCTAAAATAATAAACTAAAGTTAAATACTCCAACATGATTGAATCTCAGGAGCATAAAGTTGAGTCAAAGAAAAACTATACAGAAATAAATGTAGTTCAGTTCCACTCATAGAAAGTTCAGAAACAGGCAGAGTTAAACTCTGTATTATTTAGGTTTGCATTTGTTAGTTGCAGAGCTATAATGACTAGTAAGCAAAAATCGTTTCCATAGTCAGTATAATGGTTTCACATTGAGGCAGTCAGGGTGTTAAAATCAGGGAGAGGTTTATGAGGGACTTCTGGGATGCTAATAATGTTCTTTGTTGACATTTGTGGTGGTTACATGGGTGTTTTCTATAAAAGTATTCATTGCATGTGTTGCCTGCACTTTCCCTTTGTTATTTTACAATAATTCATCTTAGAGAAAATACATATGGAAAAGATTAATATATCTTAAAGTAAATTATGAAACAGAAACAAATACATATAAGTCAAGAACAGATGCCAGTGAAAGAACCAATTAGAAATCCTGGAAATAGAAAAAGAAAGAAGTCGTTGAAATAAAAACTCATTGCACAGAGTAAACTATAGGCAAGACTGAAATTGTTGGGAGATAGGAAGAGATAGGTAGGAGATATGCGAGATAGATTAGAAGGTTCTGACATTAAGGTTACTTTTCCCTGCTTTGCATTTTACCAGAAAAAGATGGATGGTGTGTACATTACAATAAACAAAACCATTAGTGACATTACATGGTAGTATTAGTTTAATATATGTATATATTATAAGCAAAAATAGTTGGACAAATTTAACAGCCTTAATCAGTTTTTCTTTTAAAATACGAGAGAGGTTAAAAGTAAAAGTTTAAAAGGGAACATTTTAAATAAAACTATAGAGTCATATGCTGGGCCAAGAAAAAGATATTTTGTCCCCTATGGCTTCTCTCAAAGGAACATTTTTTTTTCAAATTGTAATTTAGATGAAGGTTTATAGAGCAAACAAGTTTCTCATAAACAAGTAATACACATTATTTTGTGACATCGGTTGCCAACCCCACGACATGTCAACACTTCCCCTCTTCGACCTTGGGTTCCCCATAACCAGCTTTCCTGTCTCCTCCTGCCTTCTTGTCCTTGCCCCTGGGTTGGTGTGCCTGTTTAGTCTTATTTTGTTTTATGGGCCTGTCTAATCTTTGGCTGAAGGGTGAACCTCAGGAGTAACTTTGTTACTGAGCTAAAAGGGTGTCCAGGGGCCATATTCTTGGGGTTTCTCCAGTCTCTGTCAGACCAGTAAGTCTGGTCTTTTTTTTTTTTTTGTGAGTTAGAATTTTATTCTACATATTTCTCCAGCTCTGTCTGTGACCCTCTATTGTGATCCCTGTCAGAGCAGTCGGTGGTGGTAGCTGGATACCATCTAGTTGTGCTGGACTCAGTCTAGTGGAAGCTGTGGTACTTGTGGTCCATTAGTCTTTGGACTAATCTTTCGTGTGTGTCTTTGGTTTTCTTCATTCTCCCTTGCTCCAGACGGGTTGAGTCCAGTGCAGGATCTTAGATGGCCACTCACAGGCTTTTAAAACCCCAGATACTACTCAGAATGTAGAGCATTTTCTTTATAAACTATGTTATGCCATTTGAGCTAGATGTTCCCTGAGACGAACAAAGGAACATTTTCTTAACATTTTAAATGTAGGTTCTATACTAGTAACTTACTTTAAAAAAGTATTTCCTTCAAATGCTTTTGCTGTAAAAAGAGGAAGTATGTATTAATATTACCTTTTTTCCCATTCCAGAATAATATTTTTAATCTCATAATGGAAATTATGATACAGTTCACAGAAATGCTTTTTATATACTAATTTGGAGGGAAATTTGCCTATCCCTGTAAAGTATATTTGTACCAGGGAGAGCCATCTCTATAATGGGTATATAAAGTTTTAGTCTCTTTTTTGTCCTGGGTCTTGATCATCTCTTGTTCCAAGAATCCAGTTGATGTTGTCATTACCTAAAAAGTGTGTTTGTGTGTGTGTGTGTGTTAATGCATTGTCCCTAAGCTTATGAAGTATGGCTAGATGTGGCTTGGAAGGATGCAAATATATAATATCTTATTTGAAATGTAATTTTTTTTTTTTTTTAATCAGTTGAACCCACTGTGAACCTGATAAAAGGGCCAGATTCTTTAATTGATGGAGGAAATGAAACAGTAGCAGCTATCTGTATTGCAGCCACTGGAAAACCAGTTGCACATATTGACTGGGAAGGTGATCTTGGTGAAATGGAATCCACTACAACTTCTTTTCCAAATGAAACAGCAACAATTGTCAGCCAGTATAAGCTGTTTCCAACCAGATTTGCTCGAGGAAGACGAATTACTTGTGTTGTAAAACATCCAACTTTGCAAGAGGATATCCGATATTCTTTCATATTAGATATACAATGTAAGTACATAGTAACATATACTTTTTAAATGTAAGTCATACATTTTAATTTTCTTCCTTTGATGTGTTTCTTTATCAAACTATTTTTAGTTTGAATAATATTCAGATACCTGTACAGCTTTTCCTTGTTGGCTTTTTTTTTTTTTTTTTAATAATTTTATGATTTGTTTCTATTTTCCTGGGAATTTTGTTTTTATTTTTTAATTTTATTGTGCTTTAGGTGAAAGTTTAATGCAAATTAGTTTCTAAATCAAAAATTTATACATAAATTTTTTTGTGGCATTGATTGTAGTGCTTGCAATTTGTCAACACTCTCTGTCTTTCCCTTTACACACCATGTTTCCTGTGTCCATTGATCAAGTTTTCTTGTCCCTTCTTGCCTTCTCACCTTGGCTTTTGGGCAGGTGTTGCCCAGTTGATCTTGTGTACTTGATTGAACTAAGAAGCACGTTTCTCACGTGTGTTATTGTTTGTTTATAGGCCTATTTAATCTTTGGCTGAAAGGTGGACTTCGGGAGTGGCTTCAGTTCTGAGTTAGCAGGGTGTCTGGGGGCCATAGTCTCGGAAGTTCCTCCAGTCTCTGTCAGACCAGTAAGTCTGGTCGTTTTTTATGAATTTGAATTTTGTTCTTTATTTTTCTCCCGTGCTGTCCAGGATCCTCTATTGTGATACCTGTCAGAGCGGTCGGTGATGGTAGCTGGGCGCCATCTCTAGTTCTTCTGGGCTAAGGCTGGTGGAGGCTGTGGTTCATTAGTCCTTTGGACTAGTATTTTGCTTGTGTCTTTGGTTTTCTTCATTTGCCTTTCCTCCGAATGTGATGGGACCAATAGATGTATCTTAGATGGCCACTTGCAAGCTTTTAAGACCCTAAACACCACTCACCAAAGTAGGATGTAGAACATTTTCTTTATGAACTGTTATGCCAGTTGACCTAGATGTCCCCTGAGACCATGGTTCCCAACCCTCAGTCCCAGTAACTCCATCCCTCAAGGTGTTTGGATATGTCTATGAAGCTTCTATGACTTTGCCTTGGTCAAGTCGTACTGACTTCCCCTATATTATGTGTTGTTTTTCCCTTCACCATAGTTAAAACTTGTCTACTATCTAGTTAGTGGTTCCCCCTCCCTACCTTTTTCCTCCCTCATAACCATCAAATATTGTTTTTTTCTGTATGTAAACCTTTTCTTGGGTTTTTATAATAGTGATGTCATACAATATTTGTCATTTTGTGATTATTTCACTCAGCATAATGCCCTCCAGATGCATCCATGTTGTGAGATGTTTTGCGAATTCATCATTGTTCTTTATCGATGTGTAGTATTCCATTGTGTACATATGCCATAATTTGTTTATCCATTTATCTGTTAATGGGCACTTAGGTTGTTTGCAGGGGAATTTTATTTAACCAGAACATTTTTTTATCAGTTCAGTAAAGATGGACAGATGACTTTAAGCTTGTTCTACAACTTAAAGTTATTTAACCTTGTCCTTTTCGTACCTTGAAAGTACGCTGGATTTAACTGAGTTGTGGAAATTTTACCTCAAAATGTACAATATTTAGAGGCAAACATCAACTTCTCCAGTCTGATTAATTCAGCCGTTATTAATTTTCATTGATGTTATGCATTTGTTTGCAGTAAGAACCTTGTACTTCTGTAGATGCATTTTAATTAGATTGAAATCTATATTTTTAAAATATCTTCTTTCTAATCTTATTAATCATCTTGTAAAACAATATTTTAAAAACATCACTGGAATAATAACCAATATGGCCCAACTTGTACTTAGTTATATTTTTTTGTTAAGGGGTACTCTCGTGTGTGTGTGTGTGTGTGTGTGTGTGTGTGTGTGTGTGTGTGTGTAACACATATGCATGTTTGTACAGTTTTTTGTATAAAATTTCTCAGTATTTGGTACATTCTTCATTATTTGTGTAACATTTAAAAATTTTGAGCAATAGAAGAGGTGACAGTACAGATACCTTCTATAATCATAACAATGATAAATTATGTACAGTAGTGAACGTGTTGTAGGTTCTGCTATCATTTCCATCCTTGGACAGATTATAAATTTAGACAGGTTTTTGAAGGAGATGTTGTTTTTGTTGGTTTGTGTTTTTCATATAGCATGCATAGAGTTTGAAATTACACATTTTTATTACACTTAATATAATAGTTTCTAAAGTTAATTCCAAGGCTGTTTTTCAACATTTATAGAGGTAAACTTGAGAAGCTATGGTTACATGATGTTATTACCCAGGGGCAGAGTGTCTAATAAGCAAGATAAGCAGAGGTGTACTTGTGATTACTTACTAATCTGTAGTGAACAATTGCATATGGATTTCATCACACCACATCAAAGTGCAACCCATGTGAAATTGTTGACTACACATTAGTAAGCAAGCCCACGCTTACCTTGCTTGCTCTGTCATCAGCCTCTGTCAGGGATTGTAAATTTGAAAAGAAGCTTTGATTCTATAGGCAGGTGCTATGGGTTTGTGAGAGAGAGAGAAGCTGGCCATACCTAGATGCAGAATCTTTGATGTAGTGAAAAAATGTGAAATTGTTCACTACAGATTAGTAAGTAAGCACAAGTAAGCCCTTTCTTACCTTGCTTATTGTATAATCTGCCCCATTATTACCATTGTATTCTTGAATTCTGGTACCATCTTTTCTCCTCCCTTCTCTGGAGAATCCAATTAAAATTTTTCTTTTTCTTTTACCTACCTTGCTTTCACAGACTCTTAACTTTTTCCTTTTTCTTGTAAAATTCTGATCCCAATTGTGAGTACTACTACTTTTTTTCTCATATATATTTTTCCTTCCCTGTGTCTAATAATTACTGACATTTTCTTCAGTTTGTATTATTTATAATTATAGTTATTAATCTTCTTGTTTGCTTGAATGCAGTCCTAAATATATAAAAGTTTGTTTTCTAATGTAAGACTTTATGATTATGGCTTAAATTTATTGGCTTAATCCTAAAATGTTCTTAAAGTTCTCATGGCTATTTTTGTTTTTTATTTGGGGACCTGTAAAATGTGAACAAAGTTTAAGGAAATAAGATCTTATAACCCAATTTCACACCCCAATTTGGAGGTGTTCTTTAGGATGCTGGTACCACTTTAAAGAGATTAAACTCAGAGGGACCCGAACTATTCTTTCAGTATCATTTTCTTTTTTTTTGCTACTTATTTAAATTACAAAAATCTTTGTTAATTCTTGCTATTTATAAGAGGTAGGCATTTCTTTCTTTTAATTACTAAGGTAAAACTACCACTTGTTTTGTAATCTTTTCTTTTCAGTAGGCCAGGCTTCCCTGGCAGAGTTAAAGACTGACCTTCTCTCTGTCTGCAACCTTTCGTGTAACCTTGTACTTCTTATCCAGCTTCCTGTATCTTAACTCACAGAAGGATGCAGTGTCCTGCAGGGAGCCATTCATTACACTTCCTTGGGAAGCTTTTCATAGCCCTCCCCCACCCCATCCCTAAAGTAGGCCACTCCTGTTATCTCTCCTGGCATCCTGTTCTTTGTCTTTTTTGGCACTTAGGACTGTTTAGTGAAATATTTTGAAAATTTCATCTTCCTATTACCATTAGACAGTAAACTTTATGAATACAGGGTCTATATGTATACCAAATACCTAAAACAGTACCTGGCACTTATTTGGAGCTAAATGAAATGATGGTTGAATGAATGATTAGTATTGGATTTTGTAGTTTAAAGGCATAAATGTATATTGCTGGTAGATAGGGGTAATTGCTCTTTCAACTAGTTACATTACACACACACTAAAAGACCTTTGGGTGCATTGAATAAATAAAAGTTCATTTTTTACTACAGTTGAGGCTCTTGGTAATTGACCTCAGATGTAAGTATATAACCTTAGAAAGTTTGTATCACATCTCTACATACTTATTAAATAGTAATTGTAATATAGGGACCCTGGTCTCTATAATTGAGACGATGCCTCTTAGAGGATGTCTTAGTCATCTAGTGCTTCTATAACAGAAACACCACAAGTGGATGGTTTTAACGAAGAGAAGTTTATTTCCTCACAGTTCAAGTAGGCGAAAAGTCCAAATTCAGGGCATCAGCTCCAGGGGAAGGCTTTTTCTCTCTGTTGGCCTTCTCATCAGTGTTCCCCCAGACTAGGAGCTTCTCGGCACAGGGACCCCTGTCCAAAGAACGTGCTCTGCTCCTGACACTGCTTTCTTGATGGTATGAGGTCCCCTGTCTCACTGCTCACTTCTGTCTTTTATATCTCAAGAGATTGCCTCAGGACACAATCCAGTCTTGTAGATCAG